>NC_081364.1:81410019-81555841 GCF_030684315.1 Stegostoma tigrinum
TCCCATGGAAGGATGCCCAGGCTATTCAGAGAGTGCAAAGAAGGTTCACCAGACTGATTCCTGGGATCTCCGGGCTGATGTATGAAGAGAGACTGGATCCTCATTTAATCATCCTTCCCATTGTCCTTCTGAAACGCTGACTGCATCACTAACTACCTCCCAGTTGCTCATTTGAGTCTGACCCATTTATGCCTACACTCTGGTTCTCATTCCCCTGCCATACCAGTTTAAAACTCACCAACACAACTGGCAGACTCCCAAGGAGATTTGTCCCAGCTGTGCCCAGGGGCAATTGGTCAGGTTTGCACAGGTCCCACCTAACACAGAAACAGTCCCAATGCCTGACGAATCTAAACCCTTCTCTGATACACCATTTCTCCAGCCTCAGGCATCTGATCTATCTTCTTATTCGGTCTCTCACTGTTACGTGGCACTGAGAATAAGTCCGACATTATTACATTTGATGTCCTGTATTTTAGAATGTCTCCCTATATTCGGCTTTCAGGCACTGATCCCTTTGTTTAGCTATGGTATCTACGTGTTCCATGATCACTGGCTCTTTACCCTCCAACTTCAGAATGTCCTGCAGCCGCTCCATGATATTGCAGATCCAGGCACAAGGGAGGTAACATACCATCCTAGATTCTTGTCTGTGGCCACAAAAGAGCCTGCTGTACCCCAGACTATTGAATCCCTGTTGTTCTGGCCCTGCTTCCTGACCCACTCTGTGCAGCAGAGCTATCTGTGGTGCCATGAACCTTAAATATCAAGGAGGTCATCTTTGAGATGGGAGAGATATTAAATGAATATTTCACGTCAGTTTTAAGTGTGGAGAAAGCTAGACCAAATGTTCACTCTCCAAGGATGAAGCTGGAGAGTTCCTGCTGCCAAACTATTTGACTAAGAGCCAAAGAAATGGAGACTGGCTGATATTTCTAACGGCTGGATTGACTTTCTACCCTGTGTGGCTTCATGTTACACTTACAGTCTATATGTCACCAGGATGGAGGATTTGAGTTATCAGGAGAGACCGGATAGGCTGGGACTCTTTTTCACTGGAATTTGAGGGATGACTGTATAGAGATTTATAAAATCATAAGGTGACAGGAATAGAACAGTCCAAAACTGGAAGGTATAATTTTAAGTTCAGAAGAGAAAAATCTAAAACTGAGCCATTTACTTTTCAAACAGAGGGTGGTTTGTATGTGGAATGAACGGCCAGAGAAAGTGGCAGATGCAGATACAGTTGCGACATGTAAAAGACATTTGGACAACTATAGGAATAGGAAAGATTTAGAGAGATATGCAAGCAAGTAGGGTTACTTCAGCTTGGGAAACTTGATTGGTATGGACGAGTTGGACTGAAGGAGGTTAGCAAATATGGGAAATAAATATTGATGTTTTTAAAACAGCTCCCATTACAGGATAGGAAGTGCTGGAGGCCCTAGAAAATATGAAGATGGATAAATCTCCAGTGCCTGATCTAGTATATCCCAGGACAATGTGAGAGTTAGGGAGGAAGTTGTTGGGGCTCCTTTGAGAAATATCTGTATCACCTATAACATGGGTGAGGTGTTGGATGACTGGAGAGTGGCTATCATTAGACCTTTCTTTCAGAAGAGAGAGAAGCTGGGAACTATAGACCTGTGAGTCTGAATTTGGTGGTGAGTACATTGTTGGCGGTGGTTCTAAAAGATAGCGTTTGGAGAGCCAAGGAATGATTACGGATAGTCAGCATGATCTGGTGCAGGAGAAATAATGTCTCACAAATTTGATTGATTTTTTTCATAAAGTAACCTAGAGGATTGATAAGGCCAGAACAGTAGACATGATTAACTTGCACTTTAATAAAGTCTTTGACAAGGCTCTGCTTATAAAACTAATTAGTAAATGGAATTCAAGGTGAGCATGCCAGTTTCACATAAAATTTGCTAAACAACAAGAGACTGCTGGTCACAGACCTCCACTGAAGGGTTGTTTTTACGACTGGAGGTCTGTGACCAGCGGTATGCTACAGGGATTGGTGTTGGGTCCACTTTTGTTTGTCTTTCATATGAATGATTTCAATGAGAAGAAAGAAGCTTTTGTTAGTAAATTTGGGGATGACATCAAAATTAGTGGTATAATGGACAGTGAACGTTATCAAACGTTACAAAGACATCTTGGTGAATTGGGTTTGTGGGCTGAGGAGATCTAGATGCAGTTTACTTTGGATATATGACAGTTATTGTATTTTGGTGAAATGAAAGGGAGTGACAGGACTTGTACAATCAAAGGTACGGCCTTCGATAGTACTGTAGAACAGTGACACTTCATTTACCTAATTCTTTGACGTTTACGTCACATGTAGTCAGGTTGGTTAAGAAGGTGTTTAGTATGCTTACCTGCATTGCTCATGCCTTTTGTATACAGGAGTTGGGATGTCAAGTTGAGATTGTACAGGGCGTTGGTGCGGCCTCTTCTGAAGTACTATGTCCAGTTCTGGTCGGCCTGTGAGAGGAAGGATATTATTAAGCTGGAGAGAGTTGAGAAAAGATTTACTGGGTTATTGCTTGGAATGGAGGGATTCAGTTATAAAGTGAGGCTGGATAGACTGGGATTTCCTTCACAGGAGCACAGGAGCACAGGAGGTTGAGGGTGACCTTACAGAGGTTTGTATAATCCTGAGGGGTATAGGTAAGGTGAACGGAAGGTTTCTTCTCCCTAGCGTGAGGTATTTCAAGACTAGGGGGCATATTTTTAAGGTGAGCGGGGAAAGATTTAAAAATAACATGAGCGGCGACTTTTGTTTTGCACAGAGTGGTGCATGCGTGGAATAAACTTCCAGAGAAAGTGGTGGATGTGGCTACAGTTACAGTTACAATGTTTAAAAAACATTTGGATAAGTACATGAATGAGATGTTTGCAGACATATGGACCAAGTGCAGCCAAGTGGGACGACTTTAGTTTCAGAACATAGTCAGCATGGGCTGATTGGGGGTCCATTCCTGTGCTTTCTGACTCTATATGATTGAAACTGAGAGAATACTGGGACGCCTGGATAGATGGACACGAAGACGACGTTTCAACTAGGAGGAGGATCTAGAGCCTGAGGGCACAGCCTCACAATGAAGGGATGACCCTTTACAACTGAGATAAGGAGAAATTTCTTCTACCCGAGGGTAGTGATTGTGTAGAACTCATTGACATAGAGGGCTATAGAGGCTAAGCCATTGAGTGTATACATGACAGAGATAGATAGTTTCTTGATTGGTAAGGGGATCAATGGTTATGGGAGAAGGCAGGAGAATGGGGTTGAGAAACAGATCAGTCACGCGCAAATGGTGGAGCAGACTCAATGGGCCAAATACTTTCATTAAGCTCTATATCTTGTGATCGGTTGTTAAACATTTAGAAGGCATTTACGAATACATAGATAGGAAGGGTTTAGAAGGAAGTGGACCAAGTGCAGGGAAATGGGGTTAGCGTGGACAGATATTTTCATTGGTCTAGACCTGTTTGGGCCAAAGGTCCTGTCTCTGTGCTGTAGGACACTATAACCCAAAAGGAGGACAGATCACCCTCGACTGTGTACTGTGTAATGGCCGAGGGTGGGTTAGCTCATTTGGCTAGCTGGCTGGTTTGTGATGCAGAGTGAAACCAACAGCACATGCTTAATTCATCTACTGGTCGAGGTCTCCACGAAGGTCTCACCATCTTAACCTTGTTCCTTGTCTGAGGTATGGCAACCCTCAGGTTTAAGGACCATTGTCATCTCTCTTTCTCTCTTTCCGTTTCTCTTTCTCCCAAATAAGAGAGCAGTCCTATGGTCTTCTGGGACTATGGCAAATTTAAAGATTTTAGTTGTGTAATGAGAAAGGAATAGTTCGTAATCTATCTGTATGAGGTCCCTTGCGGGTGAGTGAAGAAGTCAGTGATAGAGCTCTTCTTTAAGATGCGAAGTGACAGAGTTGGTTCTAAGACTAGGGGCCAAAATCTAAATAGAGGAAATTGTGATGGTCTGAGACACAGGCAGGCTACAATAAATTGCGGAACATAAGTCAAAAACATAAACTTTTAAAGAGCATTTGACAGAACAGCAGCATTGTTCGTTCCCGTCTGGCACAAAATAAAGTGGGAAAGGTGACCATGCCATGGCTAACAAGGAGTATAAGGGATAGTACTGGAACCATGAAAAAGGCAAATAAATTGGCTCAAAACAGCAGCAGATCTGAAGACTGGGAGCAGTTCAGATTTCAGCAGAAGAGGACTAAGGGAGTGATTAAGAGGGGAAAGATAAAGTCTCAGATTAAACTTGTGGGGGACATACAGACTAATTGTAAAAGCTCCTCAAGATGTAATGAAGGGAAAAACAGATTAATGAAAACAAAGTCAATACAATCAGAAACAGGGGAAGTTACAATGTGGAACAAAAAGGTGGGCAACCCAATTAACTACATACGTTGATAATAAAATGTGAGGCTGGATGAACACAGCAGGCCAAGCAGCATCTCAGGAGCACAAAAGCTGACGTTTCGGGCCTAGACCCTTCATCAGACTCTCTGATGAAGGGTCTAGGCCCGAAACGTCAGCTTTTGTGCTCCTGAGATGCTGCTTGGCCTGCTGTGTTCATCCAGCCTCACATTTTATTATCTTGGAATTCTCCAGCATCTGCAGTTCCCATTATCTCTAACTACATACGTTGGTTCTGTCAAAGAATGGCACAAGTAATATCACTAAATTGCTGGGGAGCGACTGAAGGAAATCATGTTAGTGAGGAAATGGTGTTGGGAAAACTGACAGGATTAAACACCAACAACTCCCCAGCACCCAGTAATCCTCACCCCAGAGTTCTTAACAAAGTGACCCATGATAGAGTGGATGCATTTAAAAACTAGTGTTTCGATTAGAGGAGATTAATGGTCATCTTTCAAGATTCTTAAACTCTAGAACAGTTCCTCTGGATTGGAAGGCAACCCCACTATTTAATAATGCAGGTAGAGAGAAAACATTGAATTACAGACCAATTAGCCTAACACCAGAAAACAGTGAAAGGATTGGACAGAGTCAGTCAGCATTGATTTCGGAAAAGGAAATGGGAAATGAGATCTCATGTCCCTGAACACAGGTCATTGAAAGTGAGCATGCAGCTGCAGCAGGAGGTGAAGAAGGCAAATGGCATGTCGGCCTTTAAAGCAACACCGTTCGAGTACAGGAACAGGGCTTTCTTGCTGAAATTATACAGCGCTGTGGTGAGACCACAATGGAGTATTATGTGCGGGTTTGGAATACTTATCTGACAAAGGATGTTCTGGCTATGGAGGCTGCACACAAAGGTTTACCAGACTGATTCCTGGCATGGCAGGACTGATGCATAAAGGCAAAATGGATTGGTTAGGACAAAATTCACTGGAATTTAGAAGAATGAGGGAGGATCTGCCAGGAACCAATGAAATGCTAACAGGGCTAGCAAGTTAAATGCAGGAAAGATGCTCTCAGTGACCAGGGAGTCAAGAACCAGGGAGCCAGTTTAGGGATATGGGGTAGACTCTTTAGGACTGAATTGAGGAAATATTTCTTTACTCAAGACACTGGTGAGTCTGTGGAATTCGCTGCCACAGAAAGCAGTTAAGGCCAAAACACTGAATGTTTCCAAGAAGAAGACAGATATAGGGCTAAAGGGATCAAAGCGTATGGGTCTATAATGGGAACATGCTACTGAGTAGGATGATCAGCCACGTTCAAACATGACAATGGCCTACTCCTGTTCCTGCTTTCTATAGTTCTATTGTGTTAAAGATGGGGTACACAACAAAATGATTCTAACTGACACAGATGTCAGCATTTCTTATCACCACTGTAAGAAATTCCTGCAATTCCTTACCGAGCTGCAATTAGGAGCAGTTTCACCACATGGACTGCAGCAGTTCAGGAAGGTCAACGAGGGGCAGAGTGATTTTGGAAGCTTCTGAATCGGCTGCTCTGTCTCTCGTTTTCTATCCAGTTCTCCAGTTGTAGAAAAGCTGAGAAAAGCAACATAGTATGTATGAAATAAGAAACTATCTTTGGAAGTTTGATGATCCTGGGGGAAGGGAGAGGAAGGGATGGGTGGGATTGGGGTTGGAGTGGGGAGGGAAGGGAGTACAGGTGAGGAAGGGGTGGTGGGTAAAGAAGACCCAGTTTCCAATGCTGCTTGGTTCCCTCCATCCACTCCACACTTTTCCATCAATCTCAGTCACTGGCATATGCACAAGCATCTCCTAACAGCATACTGCATATACTCCTCAGTGAACACAGCAATACCCTTTATTTTCAGCCCAATTCACACCAAGTGATAAATAAAAAAAGTTAGCAGAGAAATTGTAAAGCCAAAAACAAAACTGACCGTATTACTGAAGCAGTTTCCATGATGCATTGTCTCATTGGTACACAGGATTGTCAAATCTTTATGCTGTAGCATCACAGCCAAACTCGTTTTCTCAAAAAGTTCCAGTTCAAAAAATAATTGTTGCCTTTCCATCTGTTTTATCATGTTCTCCCCCAGATTTGCTTGCACCAGTTTGCAAAAACTGACTTCATTCATGACCAAAAGAGTCTTCAGAGTTTTTTTGATAAACATCTGACCTGCAATTAACTTCCAGGCCTGGCCTTAAAACAAAAACAAGAGCTTATTTATTTTTAACACAAGTTGCTGCTCACAGTCCAGAGGTCACCATCCAGCTCTCAGATGCAAAACAATTTTTTTTTAATAGAAATCAGCGAGGCTTCTAACTAAGTGCACAGTGGAAAGAGCTTTAACAGTGACATTGAATGAGTGGGATGGTACACTTTGGAGTTTGGAACGATGAGAGGTAATCTCATTGAAGCCAATCAGATTCTGAAGGGGCTTGACAGCGTAAATGCTGTGAGGACATTGCCTCTCCAAAGGAGGTGGGGTTGAGAGGGAGGGTTGTCATGGGATGAGCCTGGGGGTGGGGAGATATTGAAACTGGTAAAATAAACATTTAGGCCATTGGGTTGTAGGATCCAAAGGCAAGGAGGCCCAGGATGGATATGTCACCCAGGGAGCGGGAGGGGGAATTGAAACAGTGTGTGACTGGAAGATAACGAAATGTGAGGCTGGATGAACACAGCAGGCCCAGCAGCATCTCAGGATGCTGCTGGGTCTGCTGTGTTCATCCAGCCTCACATTTCGTTATCTTGGATTCTCCAGCATCTGCAGTTCCCATCATCACTGTGACTGGAAGATGTTGTTTGTCATGAGCAGAGTGCTGGTGCTGTAGAAAGCAGTCTCTGAGCTGCTGCTTGGTCTCACTGATTGTCGAGGAGGCCTCATGGAGAGCAATGATGCATGTCTGTTGAAGTGGGCTCTTGCAGGTGAGCCTCTGTCTGATGTGAAGGTTTTGCTTGGTGCCTTGAATGGAGGTAAGAGGGAGAGGTGCAGATGCAGGTGCAGCACTTTCTACGGTTGCATGGATAGGTGCTGGGTGTGGTAGGGCTCATGGGGAGTGTGGAGTGGATGAGGGAGTCCTGGAGATAGCAGTCCCTTTGGAAGGCAGATGGGGTGGGAAGGGAAATATATCTTTGGTTGTGGGTTGGATTGTAGATGGTGGAGAATGATACATTGGATACAGAAGTTAGTGAGGTGATATGTGAAGACAAGGGGATTCTGTCTTTGTTCTTATTTGGGGGAGGGGAAGGAATGTGAGGGCAGATGTGCAGAATGCAAGAAACGTAGGCAAGACCATTTTCAACCACGAAGGGATATGTTGCGGTCCTTGAAATAAGAGGACATCTGGATGTTTGCGAATGGAACACCCCATCTTGGGAGCAGACATGGCAGAGGCAGAGGAGTTAGGAGTAGGGGGTGGCGTACTTGCAGGAAGGTGGGTAGGAGGAGGTGTAATCTCGGTAGCTGTCGGAGTCAGTGAGCTTGAAATAGTTGTTGGTTTCAAGGTGGTCACCAAAGATGGAGACAGAGGTCCAGGAAGGAGAGAGAGAGAGGCATCAGAGATGGTCCAGGTGAACCTGAGATTGAGGTGAAGGGTATTAGTAAAGTTGATTAATTGTTCAATCTCGTCGTGGGAGCATGACGCAGTTGCCGATACAGCCATCAATGTTGTGGAGGAAGAGGTAGGGGATAGTGCCAGTGCAGCAGGGGAAGAGGGACTGTTCTATTTATCCTACGAAGAGGTAGGCATAGCTTGGGTCCATGCAGGTTCTCATGGTCACCCCTTTGTCTATAGGAAGTGGAAGGAGTTAAAGGAGAAGTTGTTTCGGGTAAAGATGAGTCGGTTAAGTGGATGAGGGTGTCGATGGAGGGGGACTGGTTGTGCCTGTGGGAGAAGAAGAAATGCAGGGCTTTTGGCCATCTGTGCAGGGGATACAAGTGTACAGGGATTGTATGTCCATGGTGAAAATGAGGTGTTGAGGGCCAGGGAATTGAAAGTCTCGGAGGAGGTGGAGGGTGTAGGTGGGGAGTTCCTGGACCTATTGGAGAGAATGGTTGGAGGGGTTGCCCCACCCCTCAATCAGTGAATGAGGCAGCGTGTTTGGAGTCAGAACTTGTGTGTTCTGGACAGATGGGAGGGTTGCTTTCTTCCATTGTTTAACAGCACATTCAATAGGAAGTATTTCCACATCATCAATTTCAGATGGATAGCATAGCAAGATTGAACAGAGTTTCCTCTGTTCACTTGCACCTAATTATCATCAGCCTTTTACTGCGTGTTTTTTAAAATTCTTTCACAGGATGAGGGCGTCACTGACTCGGCAGCATTTCTTACCCAATCCCTAACCTTTCAGAATTTACATAAATCACTTAAAGGAGGGGATTGATGGCATGGTAGCTAAAGATTGTTTTCTATTTATGTTATGATGAAGTCATAAAGAGTCTACTGTGTGAAATAGATTTGGTGAACAGACAAAATATCTTGCAGATGCAGTATAATGTGGAAAATATAAAATCATTCACTTTGGCAGGAAAAACAAATAAGGTCCAAGTATAACTTAAATGGAGAATGACTGAAGAATTCAAAGATGCAGTGAAATTTCAAGCTCAAGCCAAAGAGAGTTGGTTACACATGCAGTATATAATCAGAAAGCTAATGGGCTGCCATTCTTTTTGTGACAAAATTTGATCATCAATGCAAGGATACACTTCATTTGTGCAGGGTATAAGTGAAACCACATCTCAAAGACACTGAACTGTTTCATCAAATTTTTTCAGGAAATGTATAAATTTATTGGAGTGGTTCAGAGGTGGTTTACTAGATTGATACCTGGAATAGGTGACTGTGACAGTGAAATCGAGAAGCATCTTCAGGGAAGGAAATTTGGGATAAAGGCATGGAGATGATTGGATGAATTAGCATTCCATACTTAAGTAAGGAGGGAGTATGTTTTAGAAGCCTAGTGTCAGATGTGTGGATGATGTGAACTGCCCAATGCAGCTTTTTGATCACAACCACTGACTCAGTTGAAAGCTCTTTGGTTTGATCAGCACTTTTTACAAGCTATTTGTAAGGGTGATGTATGGAGTGAAACAGATACTAACACCAAATCAATTAACCACAGGGATGCCTAATAACCATGAATAACATCTCTCAGGGAGACAGAACATTGTGACAGTGAATAATGAAATACAATCAGTGCATTTAAAGTCTAAGAAGGGATTGTAATGAATCACTGCTTCTCCGAATTTCCCAATGTAACCCCCTTTTAATGCCTCAGAATCTGTGTCACCCAAAAACAATTCTTTTTTTGGTGGGGTGGGGGACTGACATTTACTGATCAATGAGGGAAGGGAGGCAGGTTGTGTGTTAATAAGACATAGGAGCAGGAATTAGGCCATTCGGCCCATCCGGATCTGCTCAGCCATTCAATGGGCTGATAAGTTCCTCAACCCTTAATCCTGCTTTTTCCACGTATCCTTTGATCCCCTTGATAATCAAGAACCTATCTATCTCAGTCTTATATGTAGTCAATGAACTGGCCTCCACAGCAGTCTGTGGCAGTGAATTCCATAGATTCACTACTCTCTAGAAGTTTCTCCTTTATCTCCATGCTGAAAGGTCTTCCCTTTACTCTACTCTATGACTGTCCCCTTGAGTCCTCGTCTCTCCTACCAATGGAAGCATCTTCCCAATATCCACTCTGTCCAGGCCATTCAGTATTCCGTAAGTTTCAATTGGATTTCCCCCTCATCCTTCTAAACTCCAACGAATATAGTCCCAGAGTCCTCAAACATTCCTCATAGGTTAAGCTTTCTATTCCTGGGACCATTCTCATAAACCTCCTTTGAACCCCCTCAAGGGCCAGTATATCCTTCCTAAGATGTGGGAGCCAAAACTGCACACAATACTCCAAATGTGGCCTGACCAGAGCCCTTCTTATGGTCTTATAAAGCCTCAGTCGTACATCCTTGTTTTTATATTCAAGTTCTCTCAAAATAAATGCCATTATTGAATAACAGATTATTACTGCCTTGATTAATGCAACAGCATATAGTTTATTCGTCTTTTACAATCAGTAAATAACTTTAATGTAACAGGGTCCTGATTATTGATGTAATACAGCTCTCATTTTTAATTGTGATCTTTATTTTACATATCAGTGGTAATTATTGGTGAAATTATTCCCCATTTATTGAAAAAAGAGACAACTGATTATAAATGAAACAGAAGCTGTATAAATAATTAAACTTTGATTCATCATAAACCCGTTTAATTGAATCTTAAGAGCACAGAACGTGGCCACTTGGCCGATTGCTCTGTCTCTGAAAATGCTGACAATCTGTCTATTTTCTTTAAATGGCCTTACCCCTTATTCTGAGACAAAGTCCCTGTTGAAATTAACAGCCAGGGTAGAAATCAATCTACATCTACCATGTAAGATCCTTGTTAATTTCAACTAGATCACTGCTCATTTTCCAAATGTTATGATCCCATTTGCTGGTAATACTGCACAATGGTTTCTGAATGAAATTTAGATCACAAGTTTAATTTTTGCAATTAAGTTGGGATGATGGATAATTATTGAACATATTCAGATGAGGTTGCTAGCGTTCTTGTAATAAAACAACACAAGCTTATTGTGCATAATTTTTCAAAAAAAGGCTCTGTATGAATGTGATAATTTTGAAAGACCTGAACACAAACAGCAATTTAAACCATCCTTTGCAAATACTCAAGCTCAGTACTTTTACTACTGTCATTTTTTTTTGTTGCCTGCTCATGGGATATGGGTGTTGCTGTGTTATTGCCCAACCCTAACTACGCGGGAGGTGATGGTGAGGTGCTTTCTTGAATATATGTTCTCGTTGGGATGTTTGGGCAACCATATTGCTATTCTATCATGTTAGAACTTGATTAAAAAGTCTGTAGTACTGATGTCACTATTCAACATAGGCTCCTTAACAGCAAGGTTATTAATTAACCTTTCTCTTTACAGCATATTAAAGCTAAACCAAGCTGATTCCTACGTGGTCCTTCAAGTTTCAGAAATGTTCAGTCCAAACTCTGAATTCCACCCTCAACAGCACGCATGCTGGCTAGGTTCACCCAGTTTATATGGGAATTGAAGTCAGTCATTATTGCTGTATGATACATTCCACACATATCTAGTTTCCTGGATATATTCAAAGGGAAGAATTTGGCACAGGAATTCAACAGACAAATTTTTGATTGCATTAAAATCAATCATTGCATTGCATTAGCACCTAAAGCTGGGCTGGGTGTTTAAAGCTCTGAAATCACCAGTGGAACTGCTGCTGTTTCAACAGGTGTGCCATGAGAAACGATTCACTCTGAAATACTTCCTCATTCAGTGCAGGTGAATGGCCTTGCCCCAGAATGAACTCACTGGTGTGGCAACAAGGTGGAGAACCAAATAAATACCTGCCCACATTCAAAGCAGGTGAATGGCCTCTCTTCAGTTCGAAGATGTTGGTGTGTAATGAGTTGGGAGGTTTTCCTTGAACCTGTTTCCACAGTGAGAGCACCTGAATGGTCTTTAATCAGTTTGAACACGCTGATGGACGATCAGCTCCCTGGAAGATTTAAGGCAATTCACAGACTCTTGAACAAGATGTCTCTCTCCAGCGTGAACACATTGATGGGATTGCAATAGCTAGAACTTTTAAAGCATTTCTTCCAGTTTAGGCATTTAAAAGGTCTCTAATCAGTGTGAACCTACTGATATTCCTTGAAGTCATACGTCTCAGTGAATCCACTTCCAGAGTCAGAGAAGATGAATGGCTCCTCCCCAGTATGAACATGTCACTGAATTTTCAGCGCAGAGCAGTGACTGAATCCTTTGCCACAATCCATGCATTTCCATGGTTTCTCCCCTGTGTGACTACATTTGTGGTTCTCGAGACCAGTTGATTGTCCGAGGCCTTTTTTGCACACACAACTCCAGTATTTGTGCACAGTGCTTCCTCTTACCGTGCTTAAAATGTGTTGATATTCTGGGTATGATAAATTTGGGAGACTTCATTAGGTCATGATGTGATGGTTGCTTTCAGTTTCGTGAATTCAAATCCTCCTTTTCTCATACCCCAATGTCAGGTTCGTTTTCAGAGACCCTCACTGACTTGATGCAATAACAAGACACTGACCTGTTTAGAAAAACACAAATCTTTTATTACCAAGCAAGAACGACCTGTGGAGAATCACCGTACGCAACCCAGCACAGAGTGCAGCGCCTCGTGAGTAACTCTCCTCGAGCAGCGGACAGTCCCTGCTTTTTATACTTTACTAAGTACATAATAGATTAAACAATTTCACATCTCACAATGACATGATACATGAAACAAATATTACAACAGACAAAGACAGGATACAAAACAATTATTACATCAAGGACATAAAAGACCAGGATATAGGATCGATCGTTCGTGAAGTGACTGCTAATGGCAGGAGGCGATTTCAAGTTCCTAATGAGACAGATTGTAATTTCAAGCTGCCAATGTGCCTGGCTGGAACAACGTCAGTGCCCTGGTCCCTTTCTCAGAGACAGAAGTTACATACTTCAGAAGTCTCACACCTTTACAAATGTTCCTCACTTAACCTTATTTGAGACAGTTTAACTCTGATTCTGTTCAGTCAGGAAGCTTAAGGTAGCGTCCGCATCCCGATGTGCAGGAAGATAAGGAGTTACAAAGTCTTACACCAAATTCCTAGCTGGGCAGGAAGCTTGAAGGCAGTGCCTGCATACCTATGTGTAGGCAGGTAAAAGGCTTTAATGTATAGAAGTATATAAATCAATGGGATGTTATCCCAATAACATCTCAATACCCTGTGAAATTAATTTGAAACAGAAGTACGGAGTCAGAAAGAAGCCACAAAAGCATTAAGGCAGGTTGTAAAATTGTACTGAGTGAATCTGGCAATTTGCAGGGATAGCACTTGAAGAATTACCATGAAAGCTGCTGGATTGTTATAAAAGCTCAACTAGGAGTAAAACTAATGTCAATCAGTGAAGAAACCGGTGACTTGTTGTGGGCCTTCATAAGACCTGCACGGAGCAGAGTTAGAGAGAAAAGAAACAGACGTGGGGAGGAAGTAGGAGAGGCAGAGGGCAAGGACGAGGGACTTTGTATGTCTGCAGCTTGTCCAGAAGTGTGGCACAATCACACACATACTCAATCTCCACCAGCTCAAAGGATCAGGGTGGTAGATCTATGTGAAAATCTTCACCACCAAGTTATGCTCCAAGACACACCATCCTTACCAGTTTGATATACAGCTCTGGAGAAATAGAGACTTCCTTTGACCGAACATTAGGAGGATGAAAGCCTTCAGTCCCTGTTACCAAGTCCAGTCCTTAGCCACTCAGGAGCACAAAAGCTGACGTTTCGGGCCTAGACCCTTCATCAGAGAGGGGGATGGGGTGAGGGTTCTGGAATAAATAGGGAGAGAGGGGGAGGCGGACCGAAGATGGAGAGAAAAGAAGATAGGTGGAGAGGACAGTATAGGTGGGGAGGTAGGGAGGGGATAGGTCAGTCCAGGGAAGACGGACAGTTCAAGGAGGTGGGATGAGGTTAGTAGGTAGGAAATGGAGGTGCGGCTTGAGGTGGGAGGAAGGGATGGGTGAGAGGAAGAACAGATTAGGGAGGCAGAGACAGGTTGGACTGGTTTTAGGATGCAGTGGGTAGAGGGGAAGAGCTGGGCTGGTTGTGTGGTGCAGTGGGGGGTGGAAACTGGGCTGGTTTTGGGATGTGGTTGGGGAAGGGTAGATTTTGAAGCTGGTAAAGTCCACATTGATACCATTGGGCTGCAGGGTTCCCAAGCGGAATATGAGTTGCTGTTCCTGCAACCTTCGGGTGGCATCATTGTGACACTGGAGGCCCATGATGGACATGTCTTCTAAAGAATGGGAGGGGGAGTGGAAATGGTTCGCGACTGGGAGGTGCAGTTGTTTATTGCAAACCGAGCAGAGGTGTTCTGCAAAGCAGTCCCCAAGCCTCCGCTTGGTTTCCCCAATGTAGAGGAAGCCACACCGGCTACAATGGATACAGTATACCACATTGGCAGATGTGCAGGTGAACCTCTGCTTAATGTGGAAAGTCATCTTGGGGCCTGCAATAGGGGTGAGGGAGGAGGTGTGGGGGCAAGTGTAGCATTTCCTGCGGTTGCAGGGGAAGGTGCCGGGTGTGGTGGGGTTGGAGGGCAGTGTGGAGTGAACAAGGGGGTCATGGAGTGAGTGGTCTCTTCAGAAAACAGACAAGGGTGGGGATGGAAAAATGCCTTGGGTGGTGGGGTCGGATTGGAGATGGCGGAAGTGTCGGAGGATGATGCGTTGTATCTGGAGGTTGGTGGGGTGGTGTGTGAGAACGAGGGGGATCCTCTTGGGGCAGTTGTGGCGGGGACGGGGTGTGAGGGATGTGTTGCGGGAAATGCGGGAAACGCGGTCAAGGGCGTTCTCGACCACTGTCGGGGGAAAGTTGTGGTCCTTGAAGAACTTGGACATCTGGGATGTGCAGGAGTGGAACGCCTCACCTTCCTGGACCTCTCGGTCCATCTCCAGCAGATCCCTCACCTTCCTGGACCTCTCAGTCCATCTCCAGCACACCCCCCACCTTCCTGGATCTCTCAGTCTCCATCTCAGGCAACCAGCTTGTAACTGATGTCCATTTCAAGCCCACCGACTCCCACAGCTACGCTCTGCCTGCTTCTTTGTAGGTTATGTGGAACAGTCCCTCTTCCGCACCTACACAGGCCCCAAACCCCACCTCTTCCTCCATTACATTGATGACTGTATCGGCGCCGCCTCTTGCTCCCCATAGGAGCTCGAACAGTTCATCCACTTCGCCAACACCTTCCACCCCAACCTTCAATTCACCTCGGCCATCTCCAGCACATCTCTCACCTTCGTGGACCTCTCAGTCTCCATCTCAGGCAACCAGCTTGTAACTGATGTCCATTTCAAGCCCACCGACTCCCACAGCTACCTAGAATACACCTCCTACCACCCACCATCCCCCTATTTCCAATTCCTCCGCCTCCGCCGCATCTGCTCCCACGATGAGACATTCCACTCCCGCATATCCCAGATGTCCAAGTTCTTCAAGAAGCGCAACTTTCCCCCCACAGTGGTCGAGAACGCCCTTGACCGCGTCCCCTGTATTTCCCGCAACACATCCCTCACACCCCGCCCCCGCCCAAAGAGGGTCCCGCTCGTTCTCACACACCACCCCACCAACCTCCGGATACAACACATCAACCTCTGACACTTCCGCCATCTACAATGCTGGGTCTGCTCTGTTCATCCAGCCTCACATTTTATTATCTTGGATTCTCCAGCATCTGCAGTTCCCATTATCACAGTCCTTAGCCACTGACTGAATCTCTTTCTATGGCATCTGCTTAATGCCGAAAGACTGTTCAGAAACTTGGTGAAATATTTCACGCTAAGATGAGATTCCAACTATATTTCTATATCATGGGTAAAACTGCCTATTTCCGTAACAATGACTCCAGTCCAGTCTCAGTTCATCTCCTTCTGAAACTCTAATCTATTCCGTTATTATCTTATGGAGTTTAATGAAAACAAATGTGCAGTGATGCATTTTGGAAGATCAAGTTCAGATGGAAATTATTCAATGATGGCCAAATCCTTAAGAGTATTGACGTGCAGAGGGATCTGGGTGCGCATGTCCACAGAGCACTGAAGGTGGCAGCACAGGTGGATAAGGTAGTAAAAGAAGGCCTATGACAGACTTGCCTTCTTTGGCCTTCATTGACTTTAGCTTCCACCATCTGCAGTCCTTACTGTCCACACCAAATACTAGGGTTGAGAACCACCATTAACAATCATTGTGGGGTTTTGAAAATTAGCTTTTAGCTCAATTTTTACATCTTAATGAGAAAATAAGAAAGTTTGTGGACTCTGCATCACAACTATTTCTTGATATCTCTCGTTAATTTCTTGAGAGATTCTCTATATCTGGGGAGAATGATCCGATCTCGTAAATTTTTTCACTCTTTCCTTTTCTGACCAGTCCTGAAGATTTCATTCCTGATCAGTTCTGCAGCCCGAACCTTCTGATTGGAGGATCGCCCACACCCACTCAGGCCTCCAGTTCCACCTCCTCTTCTCTGGCAGAGTTTGGTGCAGGCGCTTCTCAGCAACTGTGCACCAGAAAGTTATGAAGGGAAGGACGAGGCAACTGGAACTTTGGGGAAGTTGGGGTCACTCTTGTGGTGAGCTAGAAGTATCCCTACTCCTGAATCGACAGGTCTGGGTTCAATGTCCACTGCTGCAGGCATGTGTAATAACATCTCTGATTAGAGGGGAAAAAAGGGGAAGTCAGGGACAGAACAAAGGAAGAGTAATCAGCAGACAATGTAATACAAAAGTGCTGTGGAACTCTGCTGCAGAAAGCTGTGGACTCCCAGTCATTGATTTTATTTAAGGCAGAGATAGATAGGTTCTTGATTAGTAAGGGGATCAAAGGTTACAGGGAGGAGGAGGAGGAGAATGGAGTTGAGAAATGTATCAGCCATGCCTGAAATGTGGAGAAGACTTGAAGGGCTGAATGGCCTAATTATGCTCCTATATATAATCATGATCTTATGATCCCACACTTTGAATTTATAAACCAAAAATGGGGAAAGGCATAGCAGCAAAAAGAGTGAATTCATGGTCACTGTTACAGGTCACACTCTTCCGAACGGACACTTGCAGCACAAATATGGATTTCGCGCCTCCACCTACCTGAGCATTGAACATTCCTTCAAGCATTCTTCCACCAATCACTCCCAGCCTAGATTGGCCATTTCGGGAAGGAGTAGACTTGGCAGTAGAGCTGGGTTATGAAGTAACTATCAGTTTTGGTGAGATAAAGTCAGGAGAAGGTTATCTGCTGTCAAGCAAGCTACACTGAAAGTCAGACAGTGATTAGCAGTTGAACGCTGCTTATACTGCTCATGTCAATAACGAGATAGAGACTAAAAAGACTTCTCGTAGCTTTTGTAGCCTCTGTCCTCAAGCTCTTTCTCTTGTGTCTTCATCTTCTGATTCTGGTTGTTCTTCACTGCACAGACATTTTCTTAAGGATCTCTTTTAGTCTTGTTCTTGTCTGATTAATCACCCACTGTGCCCAGTCACAGTTCATATGAACAACTTTCACCTCAATTAACTGCATGATGTTCTGCATGTTCATCGTTATTTTATTTTATTTTATTCTTCCTTCAGGGCTGCTGCATCCGTTGTCATTTATTTCACCAGCATTCTCTATTTACTGACAAAAAAGCTTCCAGAGCTTTCTTTAGCTTTTACCGGCACAAAACCTTTTCAAACCCGACTTAAAATTCCAGGATCTCTAACTTGGTGTCTTTTTAAACTTTTACTTTGAGGTTTTTCTTATCTACAGTACTGCAAACACAAGATTCTAATGACAATTGATGTTAGCTTCTAATAAACAAATTCAATGTTGAAACTTGCCTTGTTGCTGACTTCATAGCATCGCAGCATGTAACCAGACTGAACATTTCATCAACTCCATAATTACTCCCATCTGCCCCAGCATGTGCACATACTTGATCAATTACAGTCTGTAGTCTGGATGCTTCCTATTGCTCCTACCTGGTGCATCCTGTAGACAGTGTTCTCAAATCTCTGCTCTCAGTGCTCAAATGCTTTTGCTGTTCACTTACACTTTCAGAGCCCCAGAAGGACCTACTGAAGACTGTTCCACTTCTACTTGTACAAGGCCAAACACCGAAAGTGTAATATAAAATAGTGTGATGGGAGATAGAGGTACTCCTGACAAACTGTGAACTCCACTGGAAATGGGCAGCTAGACAAGGATGTATGTAACAACAGCAATATTAGCAGAATCCAATTGCCGGTCTCTCAGGTGAAGTTGCTGGTGTTTCAGCTGGTTATATGATTGAGCGAATCCTTCCCCCATACTTGGAGCAGATGAATGGACCCTCCCCAGTATGAATTTGATGTTTCAGCAGATTCTGCTTACTTTTAAACCTCTTCTCACAGTCATAACATTAAAAGGTCTCTCACTAGTGTGAACAAGTTGGTGTGTCGTGAGGTGGGATAGGTGACTACATCTTTTGCCACATAGGCAGCACATGTATGGTCTCCCCAGTGTGAATGCACCGGTGGATCAGAAGGTCAGATGAATCAACAAATTCCTGTTTGCAGTCAGCACAGGGGAATGACCTCTCTTCAGTTTGAACTTGATGGTGTCTCAGGTGGGATAATCAAATGAATCCTTTCCCACAGACAGGGTAGGCAAACAGCCTCCTCCCAGTGACAGTGTACTGGTGTTTAAGAAGATGCTTTCTGCTTTTAAATTTCTTCTTACAATCACGACATCCAAAAGGTCTCTCATCAGCGTGAACAAACTGATGTATTAGAAGACAAGATGAACTAGTGAAACACTTGCGACACAGAGCAGATGAACAGTTCCTCCCCAGTGACAGTATGTTGGTGGTTTCAGTAAATCCTTTTTACTTTTGAAGCTCTTCTCACCGTCAGAACACTTAAAATGTCTCACGTCAGTGTAAAAAAGTTGGTGGGTCAGGAGGTGGGTTGACAGAATGAATCCTTTGCCATACATTTTGCAGGTGAATGGGCCCTCCACCATGTGTCTGTGTTGATATATCAATGTATCCTTTATGCTCTTTTCTCAGTCTCCCGTGAGAACATGTTCTTCTCACAGTCAGAACAGTTGAACTGTCCCTCATCAGTGTGAACCTGCTGATGTGTGCAAGGCTGAATGGCTGAGTGAATCCCTCCCCATAGACGGGGCAGCTGAAGTTTTTTCCAAGCATGACTGTGCTGACGACTTTCCAACTCTGATGGGTAACAGAATCCCTTCCCACTGTCCCCACATTTCCATGGTTACTTCATTGTGTCCGTGTCCTGAAGTCTTTCCAGGTTCAATGATTTACTGAAACTGATGTTCATGGGCAGATTAAAGGGACAGTCTCTCTCTGTTGTGAATAGTGTAATTATTTTTCAGGCTGAGTAAATTGTTAATGCTATTTCCACGGTTAGTCACTGGTACACTCTCATTCACGTGTGTGTCTCGGTGCTTTTGTAGTTGCGTGATGCTTAAAATCTTCTCTCACAGACAGTTTTTCTCCTTGCACATTCAGAGGCTGGTGATGTTCAGATCCTGTTGAATTGACTGACGCTATCAGGTCTTGATGTGTTGATTCTGGTTTGTAAATAAAACCCTCTGAATACCTTATAAAAGAAAGATTAAGTTGGAATACTTAATACATGAAATCAAACAGGTCATTCAGTCCAATTACTTTGCCGTTTTATGTCTTCCCTCCTATTCCATTCACCTCATTCTCAGTTATTTTTGATTCTTTTCACCACTCAGACTCAGATGATATTACCAATTCACACACCACTTCCAGCACGACCTCCAGCCTAGTCTAAGATGCCTCTCCTCTGTGTGAATTTATTGTTGAGTGTGCAGGGCAGATGATTCAGGGAATTACTTTCCAGTCTTAGTACAGCTGAATGGCCTCTCCCCAGAGTGAACCCGCTGGTGTCTCAGCAGATGGGACGACTGAATGAATCTCTTCCCACACTGCGTGCAGGAGAATGGTCTCTCCCCAGTGTGAACACGCTGATGTACAGTGAGGTCAGATGACCATCTGAATCCAGCTCCACAGTGAGAGCATCTAAATGGTTTCTCCTCAGTGTGAATGCGTTGATGAATTATCAGTTCCCCAGAGGTTTTAAAGCACTTCCCACAATCTGTGCAGTTAAAAGATCTTTCACCAGTGTGAACATGCTGATGGTATTTAAGACCCCCAGAACTTTTATAGGACTTCCCACAGTCCAGGCAGTTAAAAGGTCTTTCATCAGTGTGAACTCGTTGATGACGCAACAGTTCCCCAGAACTTTTATAACACGTCCCACAATCTGTACATTGAAAAGGTCTCTCATCAGTGTGAACTCGTTGGTGGTATATCAGTTCCCAAGAACTCTTGTAGCATTTCCCACAATCTGCACAGTTGAAAGGTCTCTCATTAGTGTGAACACGTTGATGACGCATTAGTTCCCCGGAACATTTATAACACTTTTCACAGTCCGGGCACTTTAAAGGTTTCCCATCAGTGTGAACACGTTGATGACGCATCAGCTCCCCAGAACTTTTATAGCATTTTGCACAATCTGAACATTTAAAGGGTCTCTCATCAGTATGAACACGTTGGTGGACCATGTGCTCCCCAGAACTTTTAAAACACTTCTCACAGTTTGGGCATTTAAAAGGCCTGTCATCAGTGTGAACACGTTGATGGGACATCAGATTGCTGGAGCTTTTATAGCACTTCCCACAATCTGGACATTGAAAAGGTCGCTCCTGACTGTGAACTCGCTGGTGTGTCAGCAGGGTAGATGGCTGCATGAATCCTTTACCACACTTTGAGCAGGTGAATGGCCTTGCACCAGTGTGACTGTGTTCGTGAATTTCCAGCTCAGATGGGGACCTGAAATCTTTGCCACAATCCCCACATTGCCACATTTTCTTCTCAGTGTGACAACACTTGTGGTTCTTGAAGTCAGAAGATTGTTTGAGGCCTCGTCCATGCAGAGAACACAGATGTTCTTTTTCCCAGATGTAGATGGGTTTTTTTCCCTTCCATTTTCAATACCTGCTGATATTCAGGTAGTGACCAATTGAGCAAATCCATCATACCCTGATTTGATTTTTGGCTTGAATTTCCCAACTGCAAATCTTCTCCTTCTAAGATCCTGTGAAATTGATTTAAAACAGAAAAAAGGAAATCAGAACCCAAAAAACAGAAAATTAGGTTATGAAATTGATCTCAACAAATCTGGTAATTTACAGGAATGGCACAACGAAAAAATGAGAACAAAATTGCTGAATTGCTGTAGTACCTAAACTCTTTAATAGATATCCATCAGAGAAGGGTAACTGCCACCTGGTCTGGACCTACACAAGACTTTGGCCTCTACGGGAGGACAGAACAAGAGAGAAAGTTAGTAGACAGTAACAGAGGGAGCAAGGTAGGAGAAAGAGAGAGCACAAAGAATAGAAGCAAACAGGAGCACAGGAGAGTGAAAGGGCTGTTTGCGAGTAAGGCTTTGCAGAAGCAAGGGAAGCTACATTTGTGCAAGTGGAATAAATCAGCTACACACAGCTAGGGGATGGGCAGTCACGGAAACCTCATTGAGATATGATCGGAAGAAACAATCACTGTAGGGTTAAAAACATTCATTAGGAAAGGTTTAGGACATGGCAAAGAGATGATCAGGGAGGATAGGGATGAAACAGAGCAATGTATTCAGATCCACAGTAAAGGGATCTCACCAGCCCCAGATCAGTGAACAACAGCACAGCAAGATAAGTGCTGAATTGTCAATGAATGCTCAATAATGCTCACCCCGGAACAATTTCATCATGATTCTTTGACATTCAATGGCAGGACCATTGTTGAATCCTCCCCTATCAGCATTCAGGAGGTTACGGTTGACCGGAAACTGAACTGGACTAACTATATAAATACAGTCACTGCAGGAGCAGGGTGAAGGCTAGAAATCTTACAGTGATCAACTCCCCTCCTAACTGCCCAAAGTCTGTCCACCACTTACAAGACACAAGTCAGGTATGAGAGAGAATGCCAATTGTCTGGATGAATGCAGCTCTAACATCCCTCAAGAAGCTTGGCACCATACAAGACAAAACAGCACAGTTGATTGCCTGTCACCTTCAAGTTTCACTTTCTTCACCATTAATGCACAGTGGCAGCAAAGGGTACCATCTGTCTTGTGCGATCTCCCTCTGGGCAGAGACCTTGTAGTTTCCACCACTGGGATAGGTACTACCCATCACAAGTTGGTACCTCAGTGTAGACAATGAATCATAGACACTGGGAACAACAACCTGATTTATTCAGGAATGTTGCTTTTGCTTTTGGCACTGATTTTCACATCTTTTAGTGTGGATCACATGTTTTTGGGGGGGGGGGGCAATAGAGGAAAATATCTCTCAAATTGAATTTTTTTTTACAGATTTTACCCTGTACAGACAGTAATGATGTTTGTAAATATTTCACAGAGTAATAGAAAGAAAGACATTGAAGATGGGAGAGTCAAATCAAACACTATGTCAAGATCCAACCATCAGTACAAGAAGGGAATATGTTTATCTGGGATGTCTGTGGGAAAAGATTTCAATCATCAGTGTGAGTGGGAAAGTGCCAGCACCCGCACACTGACACACATGATTCTGAATGTTCCAGTGAGCTAACTGCAGAAATTATTCAACATCATCCAGTTAACATTCTGGGAAATGAAAGTCCACAGAACAGAGAAACTGTACACACATTGTGTTTATGGACAAGGATTCAACAGACCATCCAATCGGGAGAGATGTCAGGAGATCAGCATCATGGAATAACCGTGGAAATGTGCGGATTGTGTGATGGGGTACAAGTACCCAGGGCAGCTGGAAGTTCATCGTTGTAATCACTCTGGGGAGAGACTGTTCACCTGCTAAATGTGTGGGAAGGGATTTGCTCAGTCACCCAGCCTCGTGTCACACCAGTGGGTTCACACTGACAAGAGACCTTTTAAATGCTCTGTGCGAAAAGCTTTAAGAGCTCTTGAGGTTGGTTGACTCGCCAAGCTGGTTTGTTGTTCTGCAGCTGTTGCTAAGAGCTCTAAAGGTCGAATTCAACATCGACCCTGTTCACATGGGGGAGAACTCGTTTAGCTGTTCTATGTGGGAAGGAATTCACTTGGGGAATCCAGCCAAATTTAACATAAAAGTCTTCACCGCTGGGAAAGAAGCTTCATCTGCTCTCAGGGAAGGGACACAATCGAGCTCACGCTGGAGAGAGACCGATATCTGCTGTGTGTAGGAGGGGATTCATGCCTTCATCCATTCTAATGTCACACAATCAGGTCACACTGGAGAGAGATCTTTTATCTGCCCTGTGTGCGGGAAGGATTCACATCGTCATCCAGCCTGAGGTCACATAAGCCATCTCATACTGGAGAAAGACCATTCATCTGCTCTCAGCATGGGAAGAACCAGTCAGTTTAATCAGTTACCCAGCCTCACTAAACACCGATGTGTTCACAGTGGGGAGAAGCCATTCACCTGCTCCATGTGTGGGAAGGGATTCCCTGGTTCATCTGTTCTGTGGAAACACCGACGTGCTGCCACAGGTGAGAGGCCATTCACCTACTCTGAATTTTTAAAAATTCATTCACAGGATGAAGGCATCGCTGGCTAGGCAGCATTTATTGCCCATCTCTAATTGGTCACACTGGAGAGAGGCCATTTACTTGCTCAGGTTGTGGAAAAGAATTCAGTCATCTGCCCCAGTAAGACACCAGAGCATCCACACAGGGGAGAGGCCATTCAAATGCTCCAAGTGTGGGAAGCAGTTCAGAGATTCATCTGGCCTACAGGTACACCAGTGAGGTCATACTGGGGAGAAGCCATTCATATGTTCTGAGTGTGGGAAAGGATTCAGTCAGTCATCCAGTCTGTTGAAGTATAAGAAAGTTCACAAATGATCATAAGAATTGGATCTGCTGTTAATCCGCATTATATATGCTGCTAGACAGCGCATTTCAAACAGACAGCATCTACTGTCTAGAAAAACAAGTGAATCAGTTACATGGTTCAGTTAGCACCTGCATCCTCTTCTCCATACTGCACACCATTCTCATTAACAGGATGGAGAAAGGGAAGATTTGCAGACAGAATTCTCAAAATGACCATCACATGAGGATCTAATGGCGTCACTGAAATAACTGGCACTTGAATATCATCATCTTCCATATTGGCTGTTCCTTTACTCTCAGTTGGGCAGCATGGTGGCTTCGTGGTTGGCACTGCAGCCTCACAGCGCCAGGGACCCGGGTTCAATTCCCGCCTCGGGCGACTGTCTGTGTGGAGTTTGCACATTCTCCCCGTGTCTGCGTGGGTTTCCTCCCACAGTCCAAAGGTGTGTAGGCTCGGTGGACTGGCCATGCTAAATTGCCTGCAGTGTTCAGGGGCGTGTGGGTTATGGAGGTATGGGTCTGGGTGGGATGCTTCAAAGGGCGGTGTGGACTTGTTGGGCCGAATGGCCTGTTTCCACACTGTAGGGAATATAATATATGTAATCTAATCTAATATTCCATATTAGCTGTTCCTGTACTCTCAGTGATTGTAAATTGTGATTGGGCCCCACACCTCAGGAAGGACATACTATCCCTGGAGCGTGTCCAGCGGAGATTCACACGGATGATCCCTGGAATGGTAGGTTTAACGTATGATGAAGGGCTAAGGATCCTGGGATTGTACTCATTAAAGTTTAGAAGGTTGAGGGGAGATCTATTAGAAACTTACAAGATAATGTATGGTTTAGAAGGGGTGGACGCCAGGAAGTTCTTTCCGTTAGGCGGGGAGACGAGGACCCATGGGCACAGCCTTAAAATTAGAGGGGGTAAATTTAAAACTGAAATGAGATGACATTTCTTCAGCCAGAGAGTGGTGGGCCTGTGGAATTCATTGTCACAGTATGCAGTGGAGGCCAAGACGCTGGATGCCTTCAAGGCAGAGATCGACAAATTCTTGATCTCAGAAGGAACCAAGGCTACGGGGAAGAGTGCAGGGAAGTGGTGTTCAAATGCCCATCAGCCATAGTTTAAATGGTGGAGTGGACTTGATGGGCCGAATGGCCTTACTTCCCCTCCTATGTCTTATGGTCTTATGGTCTAAACCCTAGAACTTCTCACAAACATGGTGAGTGACCCTACACCTCAAAGACTACAGTCCCAGATACCACCATCTTCTCAAGGAGGGCAACTGAGATGGGCAATAAGTGCTGACCTCCACATTAATACTATACCCCATGAATTGATCTGAAAATGAAGGAAACTCACATCCAAGACTGAGCCTTGTTCATGCTGACAGTGGGAGAAGCGAGAGGGTCAAAGGGTTTCTTTTTGCTGGACTGGCCACTCTCACCACCTTGCTTCCAGTGAGGCTGATGCTCTTTGAGCCTGGGAATGAACATTCCCAAGGAAATGATCCCCAAAAGCCAATGAAGTAAATTTATTTTGTCCTGGATAGGAAATAATGTTTTCCTCACCCGCTCCAGTTAGCTCAGAAGTAAATATGATTGTCTTTATTCCATTGAATCTCTCGCCCAATCAACTCAATTAGTCTCCATCAGTATTTATGCTCCACATCCTCCCCTTTCATCTCCTACCTCAGCAGATCCTTCTATTCGTTTCTCCCTCACGTATGCATCCAACTTCTCAAAGATATTCCGCTGTTCACCTCCATCTCATGCTATTGGAATGAATTGCACATTCTGAGCTGTTGCAGGGTAAAGAGGTTTCTCATAAAACCGCTATTGGATTTTTAAAGCCCTTCATCATTCTAAAGGCTTCCTTCATATCATCCGTTAGTCTTCTCTTTTCTAGAGAAAGGCTCCCCAGACTTGCCTGAGGGTTACAGGATTTCAGTTCTGATAATGCCTTTTTGATTCTGTGTGACACATTTCCAATGCCTCTATTTCCTTTGACCAAATGGCAGTGACAAATGTTGACAGTGCTCCCAGTGGAGTCAAACTTTGGTTTCAAATAAGTGAAACATCATTTTCCTCCTTTTCCATTCTATCTCTGTAGAAAGGAGCTCAAATATGGGCTGTGCCTATGATGAAAGTTGCTAAGTTCTTGAGAAGTTTGAGACTGGAATTACAAGAATATCATCAGGGGTTCAGGACTTCAGTTGGTTGGAGAGATTTGAGTAGCTGATCCTGTTCTCTTTGGATCCTAGAATCACTGTGGTCGAACAGAGAGGGAGACCCTTCAGCCCTCTGAGATCATGCTGGCTGTGATTAGAACAAATATTAGTCATTGTTCAATCCCAAAAACCCTGCAAGTTTGTATGCATCAAGGAACCTCCAATTTTAAATAGAAAGTAATGAATATATTGTTCAGGATGATAAACGAATGGAAAAAATTGATTTCAGATGTAGTTCAGGAGAACCTTGCAATCTAGTATCCACCTAGGTTGCTGTTAATACTTGGAATGTCGAGATGTTTTGAATGATATCTTTCCTTGTCAATACTTACATTTTGTTTCAGGAAACCACATTTGATAATCTGGTCACTCCCTGACAGATCAGCACAACATGGAAAGATGTTGAGGCAGGCACACATTTTGATAAATGCACCTGAATGTTGATATGTGCCATTACATTAGGCTATCAGTGGATGTGTAGTTATAATATGTTATATATGAAAGAAATGGCATGTCAATTCACAGTGAACCCGCACTGCAGAGAGGGTCCCAAACACATGCAGCTCCTTGAGAAACAGCCAGAAATGTAATGGTTAATGTGGCCGGGGTTAACGAGACAGCATTGTGACATCATCAAGACAGTGACACGTTCTCCCGAGAGAAACTGACCTGAAACAATCCGGAGAGAATTCAACCCACAGGGAATGGTCAGGAAGTCAGTGAGGTTCATTAGGAAGGGGTTGTACACTTAGATTGGGATCATTGAGAACTGTCCACATTTAAGACACAGGCGAATAAAAAGATTGGAGAGTCTTTACACCCATATTTGATCTGTTGCTTGAAGCTCATGTATCTGTGTGCAAGTAATTTATAAACTCATGGCGCTCCTCAGGAGAAGAACAGGTCAAATTGATGTGACCCCAGCAGGGGCCAGAACAGAACTGGAAAATAACAAAGTGCAAATGATAGAGGGGTGATAAAAAAAGAACCACACTCCTTCAACATATGATCTATAAATATCCCTTTTCAGTTTTCTTGCTAATTAGCATATTAATTTAAATATGATAACTATTTTATTTGCTTATGAGTCATTGGCAGCGCCGGGTAGGGCCAGATTTATTGCCCATCGCTAACTGCTCTGGAGAGGCTGGGGCCAGCTAAAGCCCATATACTGTTGGTAGATCCACACTGCCATCAAAGGAGACTTCCAGGAATTTGACCAAGCAACACAGAAGGAACATGATATATTTCCAGGTCAAAGTCAGAAGGCTCACAACACCAGGTTCAAGTCCAACTGGTTTATTTGAAATCATAACCTTTCAGGGTGTTCCTCCTTAGTCAGGTGAAGTGCTACTTTATTACACATCATAAGAAAAAGTGATATATTCAGGTGCAGGGTTCAGAATGCTTGTGATTTCAAATAAACCTGTTGATCTATAACTCGATATCATCTGCCTCCTGACTTTGTCCACCCCAATCCAACACCAGCACCTCCACGTCATACTTCCAGGTCAGCATGGTATATGGCCTAGAGGGGATCTAGCAAGTGGTGGCGTTCGCATGTGACTGCTGCATCAGTCCTTCTGGATGGTAAAGACTGCAGATTCAGAAGGTGCTGTTGGAGGAGCCTTGCTGAGCCACTGCAGTGCATCTTGTAGATAATAGAGACTGCTGCAACTGTGCATCAGTGGTGAAGGGAGTACAGGGATGTAGTTTGGGCGCAAATCAAGAGGGCTGTTTGTGTTCGATTGCATTAAGCCTGACGTGAGGCTTTTGAAATTAAAGAAAACCAAACATTGTCATATGAAACTGTCCACAAAGTGAAATATTGGTTTTTGACAGTTACCTCTGGATCAGACAAGTGAATGGAAGGTAGTCAAGTTGGGAAATGATATCGAAGCGGGAATAAAAGACATGTCCTGGAGACATCATCATAAAATGATAGAGTCTCAGATGAGACTCCTTCAGAAAAAGTTCCTCCCACTGCCAGCATTAACCTTATTACACCCTTTGCTGACCAATATACATATGTTGCATGTAGTTATTGTAAATGAAAATTAACATTTTGTCAACACTCCCAATGTCATCACTGTTGATGAAATATAATTTCTAATCCAGACCCTTCTTTCAATTCACCCTGATGCATTCTGTGTGGTTACAGCAGAGGCAGAGATAGGCTGCTCGCACCTCTGCTCCCATTGTCTGGATCTCAGTGTTGTACGTTTAACAAATACTGTTTGAGCTTTACCAATGTAGTGGTAACCTAAACCTGAACCTGACAGCTCACTTCCAGTCAGGAGCAGATCATTGATTTACATTAATCTCTGATTTGAAGCACATTTCCAGCATTCACCCATTTGAAGTGTGTCCCATTGCAGGCAGAGCTTGGAGCACAGACATACACACTCATGGACAGAGGCATAAAAACAGATTTATAGATACACGCACAGACGTTGTATGGAATTTGCACATTCTCCTCGTGTCTGTGTGGGTTTCCTTGCATAGTCTGAAGATGTGCAGGTTAGGTGAATTGGCACTGGGAAATGCAGGGTTGTGCGATAGGGTATGGATGTGGGTCTAGGCAAGATGCTGTTTGGAGAGTCAATGCAGACTTTACGGACCAGATGGCCTGCTTCCACACTGTAGGGATTCTAAGACTTAACAGGTATACTCTTCTGGGACAGTGGTGTCCTATTGCAGACAGCAAGACATACCGACACAGGCAGAAACACATACAAATATGGATGAATACGGAGATACACACAGACAATGTCCCTTGATAGTACCAAGGCTGATGCGTTTCATCAACTCAGGTTCACTTGTACAATAAATGTGTACAATCACTGTTTGTAAAATAGATTGATTCATTTGTAGAATTCTCAAGCTTATTAACAGTAAGCTTGCTGACTTGTTCATTTCAGTCCCACTCACCTTCTGTTACTCCAGCCGGTCTCCGAATGAAAATGAAACACTACACGGGAGGTGAGGAACCGACTTCTGCAACCAACCGCCTCCCTGATGTAAAGCAGCTTTTTAACTGGTCCACCTGTGGTAGGAAGTGAAAGTGCTGCAAAACCTCAGCCATTCAGACAGTATCTCTGGAGAGGGACACACAGAGAGCGAGAGAGAATATAAACTCCGGCTCACTGACCTTTGGGCTTCAATAACCAGCCGCTTCAAAGCACTTCCATCTCAGTCCAGCAGAGACAAACGTTGCTCTTAGTTTGACATTGCTGTGTGTAAATCCGTTCAGTCTAAGCCCATGTAAGTGCAGTTTCCCGGAGTCTCACCGGGGTCCCCCTCTCCATCTCATCTCACACTTAAAACCCACCACCTCAGGCATTGATACTACGCATGCTCCGTAAACAGCCTGGCTCCGGTAAATTATTCACTCTGATTGGTTCGACGCCCAGCCAATCCCGAAAAGATACCCGGGCTGCCCCTCTTTCTATAGGCCATACATGCCATCAATCACCCCGGAACTGAAGAATGCTAGATTGCGTATGATGTTCAGCTCCCAAGGCGCGTTTATAGTTGTGCAAGTTTGTTACAAGGAGAGGAATTGGCCCAGAGCTTATTTGTATCTCAGCTTGGGAAGGAGGGTGAGGTTTCTCATTTTAAAAAGTTGTATGTTTTGTAGTCATCTCTGGGTAGGCCAGTATTAACTGTCCATCCCTCATTGTCCAGAGGGCAGTGAAGAGCCAACCACATTGTTGTGGGTTTGGAGTTAGATGCGGGTCAGAGTGGGGAAAGGCGGCAGCTTTCCCTCCCTAAAGGACAGCAGGGAGTGCAGAGGGGTTTTAGAGTAATTGACAGAGAGTCCATTATTTTTAAACACAGATTCTTAATGACTTAATTTTCACACTTATCTGGCCTGCTGGGATTTGAATACACTTCCCCAGGACAATAGTCTGCGTAATGGATGATTAGACCAATTATATTGAGATAATGCCACCGCTTCCCGTGCAGGAGTTTACATTTTTTTGTGAACAAAAGGACGCAATATTCCGGAGAATCAGAATTTCCAATCTGAACTGACAAGAATGACTTTTGTAAAGCTGCCTCACAGGATTTTAGGGAGAAGATATAAATGTGAAAAGAAACATAGTTATCCATAAGCCTGTGTGCAGATGGTGCTTACATTGATCAATCATCCTGGTCAGGCATGAGGATACTGACACCATGAGGAAAACATGGAAATGTGGAGACTGGGGGAAGAGATTTAAATCACTCATCACAGTTGGAAATTCATCAGTGCAGTCATGTTGGAGAGAGGCTCTTACCTGTTGTACACGCGGGAAGGAATTCACAGTGTTATCCAGGCTCCAGAAACACCTGCTGAGAAGAAACTGTTTAGCTGCGGTTCTTGTGGAAAGGGTTTGAGTAGTCAGTCAACCTTACTGCACAGCAGCAAGTTCACAGTGATGAGATAATAAAATGTGAGGCTGGATGAACACAGCAGGCCAAGCAGCATCTCAGGAGCACAAAAGCTGACGTTTCGGGCCTAGACCCTTCATCAGAGAGGGGGATGGGGGGAGGGAACTGGAATAAATAGGGAGAGAGGGGGAGGTGGACCGAAGATGGAGAGTAAAGAAGATAGGTGGAGAGGGTGTAGGTGGGGAGGTAGAGAGGGGATAGGTCAGTCCAGGGAAGACGGACAGGTCAAGGAGGTGGGATGAGGTTAGTAGGTAGCTGGGGGTGCGGCTTGGGGTGGGAGGAAGGGATGGGTGAGAGGAAGAACCGGTTAGGGAGGCAGAGACAGGTTGGACTGGTTTTGGGATGCAGTGGGTGGGGGGGAAGAGCTGGGCTGGTTGTGTGGTGCAGTGGGGGGAGGGGATGAACTGGGCTGGTTGAGGGATGCAGTGGGGGAAGGGGAGATTTTGAAACTGGTGAAGTCCACATTGATACCATATGGCTGCAGGGTTCCCAGGCGGAATATGAGTTGCTGTTCCTGCAACCTTCGGGTGGCATCATTGTGGCAGTGCAGGAGGCCCATGATGGACATGTCATCAAGAGAATGGGAGGGGGAGTGGAAATGGTTTGCGACTGGGAGGTGCAGTTGTTTGTTGCGAACTGAGCGGAGGTGTTCTGCAAAGCGGTCCCCAAGCCTCCGCTTGGTTTCCCCAATGTAGAGAAAGCCGCACCGGGTACAGTGGATGCAGTATACCACATTGGCAGATGTGCAGGTGAACCTCTGCTTAATGTGGAATGTCATCTTGGGGCCTGGGATGGGGGTGAGGGAGGAGGTGTGGGGACAAGTGTAGCATTTCCTGCGGTTGCAGGGGAAGGTGCCGGGTGTGGTGGGGTTGGAGGGCAGTGTGGAGTGAACAAGGGAGTCACGGAGAGAGTGGTCTCTCCGGAAAGCAGACAGGGGTGGGGATGGAAAAATGTCTTGGGTGGTGGGGTCGGATTGTAAATGGCGGAAGTGTCGGAGGATAATGCGTTGTATCCGGAGGTTGGTAGGGTGGTGTGTGAGAACGAGGGGGATCCTCTTGGGGCGGTTGTGGCGGGGGCGGGGTGTGAGGGATGTGTCGCGGGAAATGCGGGAGACGCGGTCAAGGGCGTTCTCAATCACCGTGGGGGGGAAGTTGCGGTCCTTAAAGAACTTGGACATCTGGGATGTGCGGGAGTGGAATGTCTTATCGTGGGAGCAGATGCGGCGGAGGCGGAGGAATTGGGAATAGGGGATGGAATTTTTGCAGGAGGGTGGGTGGGAGGAGGTGTATTCTAGGTAGCTGTGGGAGTCGGTGGGCTTGTAATGGACATCAGTTACAAGCTGGTTGCCTGAGATGGAGACTGAGAGGTCCAGGAAGGTGAGGGATGTGCTGGAGATGGCCCAGGTGAACTGAAGGTTGGGGTGGAAGGTGTTGGTGAAGTGGATGAACTGTTCGAGCTCCTCTGGGGAGCAAGAGGCGGCGCCGATACAGTCATCAATGTACCGGAGGAAGAGGTGGGGTTTGGGGCCTGTGTAGGTGCGGAAGATGGACTGTTCCACGTAACCTACAAAGAGGCAGGCATAGCTGGGGCCCATGCGGGTGCCCATGGCCACCCCCTTAGTCTGTAGGAAGTGGGAGGAGTCAAAAGAGAAGTTGTTGAGTGTGAGGACGAGTTCCGCTAGGCGGATGAGAGTGTCGGTGACACATCCCTCACACCCCGCCCCCGCCACAACCGCCCCAAGAGGATCCCCCTCGTTCTCACACACCACCCTACCAACCTCCGGATACAACGCATTATCCTCCGACACTTCCGCCATTTACAATCCGACCCCACCACCCAAGACATTTTTCCATCCCCACCCCTGTCTGCTTTCCGGAGAGACCACTCTCTCCGTGACTCCCTTGTTCGCTCCACACTGCCCTCCAACCCCACCACACCCGGCACCTTCCCCTGCAACCGCAGGAAATGCTACACTTGTCCCCACACCTCCTCCCTCACCCCCATCCCAGGCCCCAAGATGACATTCCACATTAAGCAGAGGTTCACCTGCACATCTGCCAATGTGGTATACTGCATCCACTGTACCCGGTGCGGCTTTCTCTACATTGGGGAAACCAAGCGGAGGCTTGGGGACCGCTTTGCAGAACACCTCCGCTCAGTTCGCAACAAACAACTGCACCTCCCAGTCGCAAACCATTTCCACTCCCCCTCCCATTCTCTTGATGACATGTCCATCATGGGCCTCCTGCACTGCCACAATGATGCCACCCGAAGGTTGCAGGAACAGCAACTCATATTCCGCCTGGGAACCCTGCAGCCATATGGTATCAATGTGGACTTCACCAGTTTCAAAATCTCCCCTTCCCCCACTGCATCCCTCAACCAGCCCAGTTCATCCCCTCCCCCCACTGCACCACACAACCAGCCCAGCTCTTCCCCCCCACCCACTGCATCCCAAAACCAGTCCAACCTGTCTCTGCCTCCCTAACCGGTTCTTCCTCTCACCCATCCCTTCCTCCCACCCCAAGCCGCACCCCCAGCTACCTACTAACCTCATCCCACCTCCTTGACCTGTCCGTCTTCCCTGGACTGACCTATCCCCTCCCTACCTCCCCACCTACACCCTCTCCACCTATCTTCTTTACTCTCCATCTTCGGTCCACCTCCCCCTCTCTCCCTATTTATTCCAGTTCCCTCCCCCCATCCCCCTCTCTGATGAAGGGTCTAGGCCCGAAACGTCAGCTTTTGTGCTCCTGAGATGCTGCTTGGCCTGCTGTGTTCGTCCAGCCTCACATTTTATTATCTTGGAATCTCCAGCATCTGCAGTTCCCATTATCTCACAGTGATGAGAGGCTGTTTATCTGCCTTGTGTGAGGGAAGGGATTTGTTTGTACATCAAACTTGTTGGAACCCCAGTGAGTTCACACTGGAGAGAAATTGTTTACCTGCTCAGAGCATGGGAAGATAGTCACATAATCCCACAGTCTGCTGATACATCAAATTGACACTAGCAAGAGTGTGGAAAAGGATTCAGTCAGCCCACTCACCTGCTGACAAATCAGTGAGTTCACACTATGGAGACACCATTCACCTGCTCTGAGTATGACAAGAAATGCAATCATTTTTGCCATATGATCAGCACTTCCAATACAGTTACAACATTGTCATCTACCCTCCTTGCTGGAAAATTGCTAGGATATGACCCACACATACACAGCAAGACAAATTTAACCCAGCCATTAATTTCCCTAGCAGTAAACTGTTAAGCATCAGTACAGTGATGGAATGTAGCGTCACCAGTGTTGTCGAGTAGCACCTGCTCAGTTACACCAAGTTTGGGTTCTGCCAGGGCCACTCAGCTCCTGACCTCTTTCCAGTCTTGGTTCAAACATGGACAAAGGAGCTGAATTCTAGAGGTGAGTTGAGGGTGACAGCCCTTGATATCAAGGCTACATTTGACCGAGTGTGGCTTTGATTAGCTTCCAGTCTTAACTCACTCTCAGGTTTCAGTTATTCTATATATAATTACCTCAGACCCCTGAATTAGATTCAGTCTGTAACTTGTGGTGAAAATCAGTCAATAGCAGCAGGGAGATTGAAGAAAGCATAGGTCGGCAGATTTTGGAAAAGTGCGGACGTAGTAAGGTTGTTGTAATGGGTGACTTTAACTTTCCTAATATTGATTGGAACCTCCTTCGAGCAGAAGATTTGAATGGAGCTGTTTTTGTAAGGTGTGTTCAGGAGGGTTTCCTAACTCAGTACGTTGACAGGCCGACGAGGGGAGAGGCCATTCTAGACTTGGTGCTCAGAAACGAGCCGGGGCAGGTATCAGATCTTGTGGTGGGAGAGCATTTTGGTGATAGTGACCATAACTGCCTGACATTCTACATAGCTATGGAGAAGGAGAGGATTAGGCAAAATGGGAGGATATTTAATTGGGGAAGAGGAAACTATGATGCGATTAGATATGAGTTAGGAAGCATGGACTGGGAGCAATTGTTCCATGGTAAGGGCACTATAGACATGTGGAGACTGTTGAAGGAACAGTTGTTGCGAGTGATGAATAAATATGTCCCTCTGAGACAGGCAAGAAGGGTTAAGATAAAGGATCCTTGGATGACGAGAGTGGTGGAGCTTCTCGTCAAAAGGAAGAAGGTGGCTTACAGAAGGTGGAGAAAGCTAGGGTCAAGCTCAGCTCTAGAGGATTACAGGCAGGCGAGGAAAGAGCTCAAAAATGGTCTGAGGAGAGCCAGGAGGGGGCACGAGAAAGGCTTGGCAGAACGGATTAGGGAGAACACAAAGGCATTTTACACTAATGTGAGGAATAAGAGAATGGTCAAAGAAAGAGTAGGGCCGATTAGGGATAGCATAGGGAACTTGTGTGTGGAGTCTGAGGAGGTAAGGGAAGCCCTAAATGAGTTTTTTGCTTCTGTCTTTACGAAAGAAACGAACTTTGTAGTGAATGAAACCTTTGAAGAGCAGGTGTGCATGCTGGAATGGATAGAGATAGAGGAAGCTGATGTGCTGAAAATTTTGTCAAACATTAAGATTGACAAGTCACCAGGCCTGGACCAGATTTGTCCTCAGCTGCTGTGGGAAATGAGAAATGCAATTGCTTCGCCACTTGTGAAGATATTTGCATCCTCGCTCTCCACTGGAGTCGTACCTGAGGACTGGAGAGAGGCAAATGTAATTCCTCTCTTCAAGAAAGGAAGTAGGGAAATCGCCGGCAATTACAGACCAGTAAGTCTCACGTCTGTTGTCTGCAAAGTGTTAGAAAGGATTCTGAGGGATAGGATTTATGACCATCTGGAAGAGCATGGCTTGATTAAATGCAGTCAACACGGCTTTGTGAGGGGCAGGTCATGCCTCACAAACCTTATCGAGTTCTTTGAGGATGTGACTAGAAAAGTTGATGAGGGTCGAGCTGTGGATGTGGTGTATATGGACTTCAGCAAGGCATTTGATAAGGTTCCCCATGGTACGCTCATGCAGAAGGTCAGGAGGAATGGGTTACAGGGGAACTGAGCTGTCTGGATACAGAATTGGCTGGCCAACCGAAGACAGCGAGTGGTAGTAGAAGGAAAATATTCTGCCTGGAAGTCAGTGGTGAGTGGCGTTCCACAGGGCTCTGTCCTTGGGCCTCTACTGTTTGTAATTTTTATTAATGACTTGGATGAGGGGATTGAAGGATAGGTGAGCAAGTTTGCAGAAGACACGAAGGTTGGAGGTGTCGTTGACGTTATAGAGGGATGTTGTAGGCTACAGTGGGACATTGACAGGACGCAGAGATGGGCTGAGAGGTGGCAGATGGAGTTCAACCTGGATAAATGCGAGGTGATGCATTTTGGAAGGTCGAATTTGAAAGCTGAGTACAGGATTAAGGATAGGATTCTTGGCAGTGTGGAGGAACAGAGGTATCTTGGTGTGCAGATACGTAGATCCCTTAAAATGGCCACCCAAGTGGACAGGGTTGTTAAGAAAGCATATGGTGTTTTTGCTTTCATTAACAGGGGAATTGAGTTTAAGAGTCATGAGATCTTGTTGCAACTCTCTCAAACTTTGGTTAGACCGCACTTGGAATACTGCATCCAGTTCTGGTCGCCGTATTATAGGAAAGATGTGGATGCTTTGGAGAGGGTTCAGAGGAGGTTTACCAGGATGCTGCCTGGACTGGAGGGCTTATCTTATGAAGAGAGGTTGACTGAGCTCGGACTCTTTTCATTGGAGAAAAGGAGGAGGAGAGGGGACCTAATTGAGGTATACAAGATAATGAGAGGCATAGATAGAGTTGATAGCCAGAGAATATTTCCCAGGGCAGAAAAGGCTAACACGAGGGGTCATGGTTTAAGCTGGTTGGTGGAAAGTATAGAGGGGATGTCAGAGGCGGGTTCTTTACACAGAGAGTTGTGAGAGCATGGAGTGTGTTGCCAGCAGCAGTTGTGGAAGCAAGGTCATTGGGGACATTTAAGAGACTACTGGACATGCATATGGTCACAGAAATTTGAGGGTGCATACATGAGGATCAATGGTCGGCACAACATCGTGGGCTGAAGGGCCTGTTCTGTGCTGTACTGTTCTATGTTCTATGTTCTATATAGAACATAGAACATTACAGCACAGTACAGGCCCTTCGGCCCTCGATTTGTGCCGACCTGTCATACCGATCTCAAGCCCATCTATCCTACACTATTCCACGTACGTCCATATGCTTATCCAATGACACCTTAAATGTACCTAAAGTTGGCGAAGCTACTACCGTTGCAGGCAAAGTGTTCCATTCCCTTACTACTCTCTGAGTAAAGAAACTACCTCTGACATCTGTCCTATATCTTTCACCCCTCAATTTAAAGCTATGCCCCCTCGTGCTCGCCGTCACCAGCCTAGGAAAAAAGCTCTTCCCTATCCACCCTATCTAACCCTCTGATGATTTTATATGTTTCAATTAAGTCACCTCTCAACCTTCTTCTCTTGAATGAAAACAGCCTCAAGTCCCTCACCCTTTCCTCGTAAGACCTTCCCTCCATACCAGGCAACATCCTAGTAAATCTCCTCTGCACCCTTTCCAAAGCTTCCACATCCTTCTTATAATACGGTGACCAGAACTGTACACAATACTCCAAGTGTGGCCGCAACAGAGTTTTATAGAGCTTCACCATAACCTCTTGGTTGCGGAACTCGATCCCTCTATTAAGGAAGGCAAATATGTTAATTGGAATAACATGTTTCCTCAAAATGGTGTTGTATTTGGTTTGAGGAAAGAGTCCTGGATAAATGGTGAATTCCAAAACCTTTGTGATTCTGTTTGTAATTTCATTTTCTGGCCAGATTAAACTTCCAAATATTAATGGAGTATTTACGTAAATCTTCAATTCTGGATGATAAGGTTTCCTCATCCTAAATGTTATTTGGTGTGAATTTCTGCTCTAAAATGGGGAAGGTGGGAATTTTTGTTTGAAAAGAATTATCCAGTGACAAATATTAAATCATGTCAGATAGAACAGACAGCAGCTGGGTCAGTTATTTTACAAGACAAGACAGGTAAACTTGAGAAGGGATAATGGGAACTGCAGATGCTGGAGAATCCGAGATAACAAATTGTGGAGCTGGATGAACACAGCAGGCCAAGCAGCATCTCAGGAGCACAAAAGCTGAAGTTTCGGGCCTAGCCCCTTCATCAGAAAGGGTCTAGGCCTGAAACGTCACCTTCTGTGCTCCTAAGATGCTGCTTGGCCTGCTGTGTTCATCCAGCTCCACAATTTGTTATCTTGGTAAATTTGAGAATGTGGCTGCCAGTGTTTCCCTAACTGTTCCACGGTTGTGTCATGAGACAACACAAATGTGTAATGTCACCCAGGATCTGCAAGGCACAGGAAAAGGATTCGGACCCTGAAGCACAAGTATGGAAAAGATTTAAAAGTCTCTTTCCCCCAGTGAAGTGAAAGAAGCCCTTAGTGAAAACTGGATTGTGTCTACACAGAGTTCCCATGATAGTGACAATGAAAGCATTCCTTATATTTGACTGAAATCAATGTTAAAACAAGGAGTAGTTCAAAAGAATAGAATAGCCTTTATTGCCTCGTGCACTTGAAAGAGTGCAGTGATAAGTTTGTAATGTCACCTGTCAACACCATCTTACGTACAGAATATCTATGTAAAGATACGTTATGTGCTGTTACAGAATTGAAACAGTTTTTTAAAAAATAGCATGGGAATACAGAGTCTACAAAGTCCAGAATGATAATAAAGATATGCCTAAGTACTAAATTATAGTCCTTTTTGACTGAGTCCGTGCCCACTGGGCTTCAAACCCTGTGGCCTTGCTGCCTCGATGCATTGGCCTCTGTCCAGGACTTGCCTCCAGGACTCGTCTCCCCCAACTCCAACCGGAATAGTTTCAATATATTAAAATCCTATTTAATTGTAAGTCTTCAAAGTTGTCCTTTTTAAAGCCACTTTAGAAAACGTGGGAATAAAAAAAAAATCATTTACCTTGTTCTTAAAATATTGATAAACCTTTTTGGAAGACATCCAATGTGAACTCTGAATTTGGAATAAATTAGGAACAGAATATTAAATATTTATAAATATAAATTAGAATAGAAAATAGCACATAAAATACCGATTGGGGATTATCTTGAGACTGTTGATTGCCTTTTATACTGAATACTTGAAAGTATGCCATGGTATTGCCTGATGATGGGCCATGCCCCGTCTGAGCCCAGCAGAATGCACTTTTAGTGCTGACTGTTTTAAATCTTCTCTATCTCCTTCTGTAGGGTGGATTGTGTTGTTTGAATATGATTAATGCACGAGACTTCTTCCAGAGCCAGAGTAGATTGTGTTTTTTTAAAATATTTTGAATAGATTGCAAGAACACAGTGAGGGAGCTCGAAGTCTTGTGGAGTCTTTGAACGCAGGTCAATGCTGAACTGACGACAGTCATTTGAAGCTTTAGTACAAGAGCACAATTTTAAACCACAGAGGCTAGACATAATTGTTTCTGAAATTGGGATTGATAAAGTTACTTGCTGTAAGTTGCTAGTTCAAGTGCACAATGGAAAATTCAATGGAATTTTGAAGGGAAAATGCATTTAAATCTTTGAAATTTAATTTAAAGCAAGAGCAAATGGATACAGTCAAGGTAGTTTTAATTTGCATCAGTATAAAATGGGATAGATTAATTTATTACCAAACAAACAATCAACCATTAATGAAACCTGTTAGCCCAACAGTACTGCTGAAAAAGCTGGGGTTATTTTCTCCACACTGTTGGAGGATGAAGATTGACCTTATAGAAGTTTGTACAATCATGAGGGGCATGAAGAACAGCCAAGGTCATCTCAAAGCTACCTCCCTTTCCTTTTGTTCCTGCAGTTATGCTTCAAGGCACCTCCAAAAGCATCTTCCAAACCCATGACCTCCCTACCAGAAAGAAAAGGACAGCAGCTACAGGAGGGATGCCACCATCTGCAAGTTCACCTGCAAGATACACACCATCCTGTCTTGGAGAAATATTGCTGCTCTTTCAGTGTCTCTTGGTCAAAAATCCCAGAACTCCCTCCCTAACAGCATTGTGGATGAACTCACATCTCCAATGACCGTTGCAGTTCAAGAAAGCAGCTCATTACCACCTTCTCCAGGGCAACACATGCTGGCCTTGCTAGTTACAGCCATATTCCACAAATGGATTTTTTAAAAAAACTGACAATAAAGAGGAACATTCCTCCCTTCCAGTCCACTTCTCTCCGCTTTTCAAAACGTAAAGACCTATATCTTCAACCAAGCTTTTGTCAGGCCTCCGAAGATCCCCTTAGACACAGCATTTAATTTGGTCAGATTCATACATTTTTGTTTCTGAGGTATATCTTGGGACATTTGCCGAACTGAAGGTGTGATGTCAATGGAAATTCTCTTTAAATCAGATTGTGACAGACTGGGAGAGCCAGTATTAAACTAAATATTCGGGTGAATGGAGTTGAGTCATAGATCAGATATGACCCTCAATAAATGATTCATTTTCTTTTTCTTTTCCTTTTTGTTTTTGTTTTAATCATCCTCTTCTCTCTTAAAGCCTCCGAACACCTGGCCTTCAAAATTCCAGCCTTGGACTTCACGACTTCTGAGCTCCTGGCTTCAGAACTCTTGGCCTTGGATCTCATGGCCTCCGAGTTGCAGCCTTGAAACTCTCAGCCTTGGCACAAACCCGACGAGGGTCCTCTTGGCCTGTTATGGCAGTCTGCTGGCCCAGCATGGCATTGGTGTGAACTTCCATCTCCAGGTAATTCCAGAACATTCTCCTGGCCTCATGAATCCTGAGCTGAAACCAGGTGATGTCTGGAGTCACGACCCAGTGCAGACTGGAGGCTGAGTGCCAGCATGGACTGTGTCTGAAGAGAGTTGTTCTGAATATTTTTTCTCCATTTTATAATTTATTCCTATAACCTGCAATTGCTTTTTAACCTCTATTCTTCCAAAAAAACATAATTAAAAAGCTGTACTTTGGGACCTTTGTGCCTAAGATGGTGCTGTAAGCAGTGACTTGTGCATTTAAGGGTTACCAGACCCTGATTTCTGATCTCTTCACAGATGCTGCCAGATCTGTTGAGCTTTTCCAGCAACTTCTGTTTTAGTTTCTGATTGACAGCATCTGTATTTCTTTTGACGTTTATTTAGCGTTTCACTGTATTCATTTGAGTACATGGGACAATAAAGCTAATTCTAATTCTGATAAAAAAGATCTGAGTGATTCAATGGCCCCTTCCTGTTCCTATATTTCAAATAAACCAGGGCCCACACACAATTGATGAACAGAAAGGCATGGAAGATCTGGGGATACGACTCAACAGCAGGAAACCAGACCTTGAGCAAAATTGGCGAGTGGGGAAAGCCTGGGGAGAATGTACAGAACAACTGGAGTGGGTCATTCAGCCCTTTGGGATTGCTCAGCATTCCAATTCAGTGCAGAGTATAGGGCAAATAGTCTCCTCTTTTCAGGCTGGAGTACCTTTCCCCATGTCCTTACCCCACCCCCACACACTAGGCCTTACACTGGGCCTTGTCATCACATTAGCTGCTATCACAAACAACCTATTGTCTCTGACTATGATAATAAAATGTGAGGCTGGATGAACACAGCGGGCCCAGCAGCATCTCAGGAGCACAAAAGCTGACGTTTCGGGCCTAGACCCTTCATCAGAGAGGGGGATGGGGTGAGGGTTCTTTGTCTTTGACTATTAGTCCCCATTAGCAGCTGTTTTATTTCACTGCTTCATCACTGATCAACACTGATTGATTATCCTTGATTGTTCTTGAGAAGGTAGTGGTGAGTAGTCTTCTTGAACTGTTGGAAGTGATATATTCTCTCCAAAGTATGTCATCACAGGACTCTCCTTTTCCAGGACTCAGCAGCTTCCTATGCAAGCACTTCTCTTTGTGATAAGCCACATAACTGGTGAAACAAACGCAGAAATTACTGGAAAATTTCAGCAGGTTTGGCAACATCTGTAGTCAGGGTGTTGAAGTCACTATCTGAAATGGGAATGGAGACAGAAACCCTGCACACATTGGTCCAGGAACCCCCTACCTATGTCCGTGACACCACCCACGCCCTCCACCTCCTCCAGGACTTCCAATTTCCTGGCCCCCAACACCTCATTTTCACCATGGACGTCCAGTCCCTATACACCTGTATTCCGCATGCAGATGGCCTCAAGGCCCTCCGCTTCTTCCTGTCCTGCAGGCCCGACCAGTCCCCCTCCACCGACACCCTCATCCGCCTAGCCGAACTCGTCCTCACTCTCAACAACTTCTCTTTCGATTCTTCCCACTTCCTACAGACTAAGGGGGTGGCCATGGGCACCTGCATGGGCCTCAGCTATGCCTGCCTCTTTGTAGGTTATGTGGAACAGTCCCTCTTCCGCACCTACACAGGCCCCAAACCACACCTCTTCCTCCGTTACATTGATGACTGTATTGGCGCCGCCTCTTGCTCCCCAGAGGAGCTCGAACAGTTCATCCACTTCGCCAACACCTTCCACCCCAACCTTCAGTTCACCTGGGCCATCTCCATCACATCCCTCACCTTCCTGGACCTCTCAGTCTCCATCTCAGGCAACCAGCTTGTAACTGATGCCCATTTCAAGCCCACCGACTCCCACAGCTACCTAGAATACACCTCCTCCCACCCACCCTCCTGCAAAAATTCCATCCCCTATTCCCAAATCCTCCGCCTCCGCCGCATCTGCTCCCACGATGAGGCATTCCACTCCCGCACATCCCAGATGTCTAAGTTCTTCAAGGACCGCAACTTTGCCCCCACAGTGGTCGAGAACGCCCTTGACCGCGTCTCCCGCATTTCCCGCAACACATCCCTCACACCCGCCCCCGCCACATCCGCCCCAAGAGGATCCCCCTCGTTCTCACACACCACCCCACCAACCTCCGGATACAACGCATCATCCTCCGACACTTCCGCCATCTACATTTTTCCATCCCCACCCCTGTCTGCTTTCCGGAGAGACCACTCTCTCCGTGACTCCCTTGTTCGCTCCACACTGCCCTCCAACCCCACCACACATGGCACCTTCCCCTGCAACTGCAGGAAATGCTACACTTGCCCCCACACCTCCTCCCTCACCCGTATGCCAGGCCCCAAGATGACTTTCCATATTAAGCAGAGGTTCACCTGCACATCTGCCAATGTCGTATACTGCATCCACTGTACCCGGTGTGGCTTCCTCTACATTGGGGAAACCAAGCGGAGGCTTGGGGACCGCTTTGCAGAACACCTCCGCTCGGTTCGCAATAAACAACTGCACCTCCCAGTCGCGAACCATTTCAACTCCCCCTCCCATTCTTTAGATGACATGTCCATCATGGGCCTCCTGCAGTGCCACAATGATGCCACCCAAAGGTTGCAGGAACAGCAACTCATATTCCGCTTGGGAACCCGACAGCCCAATGGTATCAATGTGGACTTCACCAGCTTCTAAATCTCCCTTTCCCCCACCACATCCCAAAACCAGCCCAGTTTGTCCCCTCCCCCCACTGCACCACACAGCCAGCCCAGCTCTTCCCCTCCACCCACTGCATCCCAAAACCAGTCTGCGTCCCTAACCTGTTCTTCCTCTCACCCATCCCTTCGTCCCAACCCAAGCCGCACCTCCATCTCCTACCTACTAACCTCATCCCACCTCCTTGACCTGTCGGTCTTCCCTGGACTGACCTATCCCCTCCCTACCTCCCCACCCATACTCTCCTCTCCACCTATCTTCTTTTCTCTCCATCTTCGGTCCGCCTCCCTCTCTCTTCCTATTTATTCCAGAACCCTCACCCGATCCCCCTCTCTGATGAAGGGTCTAGGCCCGAAACGTCAGCTTTTGTGCTCCTGAGATGCTGCTGGGCGTGCTGTGTTCATCCAGCCTCACATTTTATTATCTTGGATTCTCCAGCATCTGCAGTTCCCATTATCACTCACACATTTGAAAGGCGTCTGGATCTGCAGCTCAAGATCTAGCCGGATGGATGTTTCTTTTTGGCCCGTGCAGACACGTTGAGAAGTGGTCGCTTCCTGCACTGTAAACTTTCTGTAAATCTATGAATGGATTCACATGGATTAAAAAAGAATACTTCAAAGCTTGTCGCATACTTAGAAATATTTTAAAGCAGCAGAGATACTCTGAACTGTAATTTCAGAGTGAGGAATGATTGTTGGATTGCTTACCACAGGAAGACAGTGTTTGGTGCTCTGCCCCTTGTTTAACATCAGCATGTTCAGATGTGGAATGAATTTCATGAAGATATGAACTCTGCTGAGTTACCAATGAGTTTGCATTAGGGAAGGAATCACTTGTGTAACCTGCTTCGCTTCGCTTCACACCAACTTATTCACGTTGATCAAAACAAAGACCTTTTCAATGTTATGGATATGTGAAGTGTGCTAAGAACAGTGATCTGCTGAGCCACAAACACACACGATGAGGAATAAGCCAATCACTTGCTGTGTGCTTGACAACACAAAGCCTGTTGAGAAACCGATTAGTTGACAGTGGGGAGAGTGCATTCACTTGCTCTGTGTGTGAAAAGGGATTCCCTCAGGCATCCTTAGCCACTGATACATCAATTAGTTTGTAAGTGATTTTGGGAATTAGATTCTGCTGTTGTTGCTGCAGTTAATCACATTCATGAATGAAACAGATTAATTCAGAGAATGGGGCTTTGTTTTCTTTCTGAGGTTAATGACACTGATGTGACTGGAAGTCATTATTTTAATACAACAAATAAATCAGCTTTGTATCAAACACACTGTGCTGTGTCCTCAGTTTCTCAAAGATGTCAGGAACATGTTCGCTGCAATCCACCCAGGAAATGCCTTCAGCAGATATTCAACGATTGAGCACGTCACATCAAATAATTTTCAGAAGTGTAGGAGAGGGAGATTTTGCACAGGCAGTTACTGTGATCTGTAATGCCCTGCCTGAAAAGGGGTGGCAGCAAATTCAACAAAAAATTTCAGCAGTGAATCAGATCTCTATTTTAAAGGAAGAGTCGAGGAGAGGTGAGGAGAGTGGCACGAACTGACAGCTCTTTCAAAGATGGTCATGTCACTATCAGGCAGGAAAAGGGATGATGCCTCACTCTTGAAGAAAGGCAAGGAATCAAGGAAGTTATGATAAACCTGTATCAGGCACAGTTCCACCTTAGTGGAGCACTGAATCCTATTCTGGGAACTGCACTTTGGAAGGAGGTTGATTGATTTTCAGATGTTTCAAAAAAGAAAAATTATGCAAGACTATAAGGCAAAAGTAGGGGATAGGATGATCATTGGCATGGACACATTGGGCTGCATGTCCTCTGTTACAATATAACCATTCCATTATCATGATCAAAACTCCAAAGAAAGGACAAAGGAGAGGTCAGATTGGCAGCTTCTTCTGAGATGGTCCTGAGCCATCAAAGTAGCTCTATGTTAACTGGTCCAAAGTTCTGAAGAAGAGTCATGCTGGACTCAAAATGTTAATTCCATTTCTCTCGCCACAGAAACTGTCTGACGTACAGAGTTCCTCCAACACCTACTGATTATACTTCAGATTTCTGGCACCTGCAGTATTTTGCTTCTCCGTTAACTGTTCTCTGACACCTAACGGGGTGGCAATGGCCTAGTGGTATTATCACTGGACTGTTAATCTGGAGACAAAGACAATATTCTTGGTTTGAATCCTGCCGCAGCAGATGGTGGAATTTGAATTCAATTAAAAAAAACTGGAATTAAGAACCTAGTGATACCATTAATCTGTTGCCAGTTAGCGGAAAAACTCATCTGGTTGACTAATGTCTTTTAGGGAAGGAAACTGCCATCATTACTTGATCTGGCCTACATGTTACTCTAAACCCATAGTGATTGACTCTTAACTGCTCTCTGGGCTACTGGCATGGGCAATACATGCTGCCTAAAAGCAACATCCTCATCCTGTAAATGAATAAAGAATAAAAATTCTTGAGTACCCTTTGAATTCTTTTGCAAATACCTTTCCAAAAGCCTGAGGAATTGGTGGCACAGTAGTTAGCACTGCTGCCTCACAGCACCAGGGACCCAGGTTTAATTCCACCCTTGCACGACTGTCTGTGTGGAGCTTGCACGTTCTCTGGGTTTCCTCTGGGTACGTCGGTTTCCTCCCACAGTCCAAAGATGTTCATGCTAGGTGGATTGGCCATGTTAAATTGCCCATAGTGTTCAAGGGTGTGCAGATTAGTGGGGTGGGTCTAGGCGGGCTGCTTTACGGTTTGGTGTGGACTTGTTGGGCCAAAAGGCCTGCTTCCACACAGGAAAAATTTCTGAATGTGTCAGAGGAACATTTGGAACAGAAGGAGGTGTTTCGGTCCCTAAATTCTGCTGAAACATTCAATTCAATCAGGACTGACCCTTATTTCATATACCTTTATCTTTGCTAAGTCCTTAACAAAAATCTAACATCTCAGTTTTAATATGTTCACTTGGCTCTCAGTATCCACAACCTATTGTGACCAGGGATTTTACATTTCTAGTTCTCCATTTTACTCTCAGGCTAACGTTTCTGAACTCGGCTCACTGAATTCTTCCAGTGATACTGAACATTAGCTTCAAAAAAGCACCTCATCTTTCAGGTCGTCTTTTTAAAGCTTTCAGGTCTCACCATTGAGACCAACATTCCCCCTATATTGTTTTCATTTGGCTTGTTTCAGTTTGCTTCTCTGTCAGCTGCACCCCTGCTCCAGGCTCATCTTTTGCTTCTTTGTTTCTTTTCTGGCCCCAGCTCCATTGCTTGTGGACTTGAGAGAAGAATTTTTTTGTCATTTAATCTTTCCTGTCTTCTCACTTGTCACAGGCCATTTTTTGTACTAATCCACACCTACTCAAAACTTATTACTTTTCTTATATTTCCCAGCCCTGATGAAAATTCACAGACCTGAAATATTAACTATATTTCTTTCAGCACATATATTGCCAGAACTTCTGAGTGTTTTCCAACAAATTCTATTTTCATTCCCTATTTTTGCTATTCTTTGTATGATGAATTGCTTGTATGAAGATTTCACATTATCTCCAAATGATGTCCCTTTGTTCTCAGTTCTCCCACTAGAGGAAATAGACTCTATACCTATCCAATTAACACATCTGATGGATTTTGGCAAATTCGTTTTATTTGGAGAAGTAGCAATTTACATTTAATTGCAGGGCCAAAAATCGCTGCTGGAATGGTTTATAACAAGACTTTCAGAGACTCCCCCCAACCGTCGCTTCATGTTTTGATCAGCAGGTTTTCTGGTTTTAATTCAGTTTCACCAGCCTGAGTGTTTAATATGGGATTTGGATGAGTAATTGTTGCTGGATACTAGAGATGGAAAGACACATGAGGTTGCACAGAGAACAGTAACAAAACTATACGTGGCTTGTCAGGGTTGGTGCAGGAATGATTATTCCCCTAGATGAGCAAGCCCAGATCAGGGGACACAGCTGGGCCATTTGAGGCTGAGACAAGGAGGAATTTCCTCATTGAGAATGAGGTGAGTCTTGAAATTCTCTACCACAGAGGCTGTGGTATTTCATTCAAGTTAGAAATAGATTACTCCATTTTAAAGATATTGAGGGATATGTGGATGGTGTGGTAAAATTCCATTTAGCTGGATGAACAGCCATGATCTAATTGAATGACATTGATCTTGAGGAAGTGATTGGCCTCCTCCCCTCCCCTTATTTCTGACTGATCAGTGCAGGTTTGAAGGTGAATCTTTAAAAAGCTAGACAGATTTGAAGGACAATTTATATTTTCAGGATTAAATATGACATTACATAGAATCCCTACAGTGTGGAAACAGGCCCTTCAGCACAAAAACTCCACACTGCCCCTCAGATGATCCCACCCAGACCCATTCCCCCTAAAGCACACCTACTCCAGTCATCCCTGAACAGTACGGACAATTTTGTATGGCCAACCTAACTAGCCTGCACATCTTTGGACTGTGGAAGCTAGAGCTCCAGGGGAAAACCCATGCAGGCATGGGGAGAATGAACAAACTCCAGACGGACAATCACCTAAGGGTAGAATTGAACACAGGACTCTGGTGTTGTGAGGCAGCAGTGCTAATCCGGAGCCACTGTGCAGCCCAAAGCTTAGATTTCCACAACCATTGGGAAATTGAACCCTGGCCTGCCTATTCTGAGGAAGGATCACTGGTCCTGAAATGTTTTTATCTTCACAGATGCTCCCAGACATGCTGAGCTTTTCTAGCAACTTTGTTTTTGTTCCTGGCCTGCCACATTTTACTAACCACTATACCACTGAAGAACTCAAAAACTTGGATTAACTGTTGAGATAGTCTTGTGAAGGAGTGGGACAGGACCTTCCTGGTACATTGCCTGGTGCAGAAACTGAACTTGCATTGGAGGTGTTATTCTATATTGTAAATGAGCTGTCCACCCAAATGAGCAAACCAATCCGTAGAAGGTGTAGGGTGGACAGTATTGAATGGTATGAAAAGAATAACTGGCCACGAGCTTCTGCCAATTGAGTGTAACAACCTTGGAGAATTGTGTGAGGACTTTCCGGTCAGTTCTCGGACATTGTTGGGACAGGACTGAGAAGCAACAGGTAAGCCTCTCTGCACATGTGCATTGCTGACTCGCGCGCAGGCGCAGATCTATTGAGGAACATTCCCCACGGCACACTTGTGCAGGTGTGCAGCAATGCGTCGCTGACTCCGGCGTGGTGACGTCACCGCGCCCACCGGTTCCGTGGCGCCGCTTTTGACTCCTCTTCCTGCAGAGAGACTCTGAAACCTTTGTATCTGCGGGTTCCTGTGGGTTTTATCTTTGGGGACACAGTGAATCGTTGGAGAGGTTTGTTTTCATGAGACTTCATCTACAATTCCGAGCTTTACTGTTAAGTTCCGTCCATCTGGAGCGAGTGTGACTGCTTTCCTGTGAATCTGAATTCACGTCCATCCATTGATAATGGGAACTGCAGACGCTGGAGAATTCCAAGATAATAAAATGTGAGGCTGGATGAACACAGCAGGCCAAGCAGCATCTCAGGAGCACAAAAGCTGACGTTTCGGGCCTAGACCCTTCATCAGAGAGGGGGATGGGGAGAGGTTTCTGGAATAAATAGGGAGAGAGGGGGAGGCGGACCGAAGATGGAGATTAAAGAAGATAGGTGGAGAGAGTATAGGTGGGGAGGTAGGGAGGGGATAGGTCAGTCCAGGGAAGTCCAGGCAGCACACAACCAGCCCAGCTCTTTCCCCCCCACCTACTGCATCCCAAAACCAGTCCAACCTGTCTCTGCCTCCCTAACCGGTTCTTCCTCTCACCCATCCCTTCCTCCCACCCCAAGCCGCACCTCCATCTCCTACCTACTAACCTCATCCCACCTCCTTGACCTGTCCGTCTTCCCTGGACTGACCTATCCCCTCCCTACCTCCCCATCTATACTCTCTCCACCTATCTTCTTTACTCTCCATCTTCGGTCCACCTCCCCCTCTCTCCCTATTTATTCCAGAAACCTCTCCCCATCCCCCTCTCTGATGAAGGGTCTAGGCCTGAAACGTCAGCTTTTGTGCTCCTGAGATGCTGCTTGGCCTGCTGTGTTCATCCAGCCTCACATTTTATTATCACGTCCATCCATTGCCTGGTTTCACCTCTATCCTCTGTGAAAGTCCCTCTGTATTGTCGAACTTCCTGTGTCTCTAATAATGGGTGCATTTTAAAAAGTTTGAAATGTTTGTTGCTGGTTTTGCTGGCCATATGTAAATTAGGACTGTGCTTTAACAGTTTTAAGATCTAATTTCATTTTTCATTGTTAGAAATTCTTTCCTTGCGCAAATTTATCTTCCACCTCTGATTATGCCCTGTTTTTATCCCCACCGGTAGGCCTGCATAGACTGAAAGATTAACTGTTTCTCACTCCTGTGACACTGTCTAGCCTGCTAAGTACTTCTTGCTTTTGACACAGAACTATAAAGTACATATTAGGGCAAACCTCTGAAAGCGTTCTCAAGGAGGTAGGCATTAATGAGCATCTTGCAGAGAGGAAGATGAAGAGATGAACAAAGAGGAGAGTTAGAAGGCCCGGATATGTTAGCTTTATTCAATTTTTGGGGAGATTATGACATACAAGATCATGGAGACATTTGAGAACAGTTTAAAAAATGACCTGTTTTCTAATTCGGACACTGTAAGGTTAAGATCAGTCTGAGCTGTGGGCAGGGTGATGTTACTGTAGTCAAAATTGTTGGCCTTGGTGATGGTGCAGAAATGAGGGCAGAAACCTGTTTTTGTGGTCTGTGTGTAACATTCTGGTTGCTGACAAACCGGTTCTGTCTCATGGAATTGATGAGAAATACTTCAATCAATATTTAATTGGAAGAAGTTTCTGTTCTTCAAGGGCTTGGATGAGTGAACCAAAAGCAACATTACCAATTTTGATGACCATGTATGACTAAATCAATAATAAACTCATCAATAAATGCCAGCCTCATCAGTGACACCCATATCGTGTCAACGAATATGCATGAAAAAATTGGGAGTATGAGTAGTGAGAAGGATGCAAGGAAGCTTGAGGTTGATGTAGAAGTGCTGAGTGTATGAACAAACATATGTCAGGTGCAGGAGAACATGGATAAATGTGGAGTTAAAAACTTTGCAAACACAGAAGAGAAGAGTATGATTGAACTCGTGACATATTGAGAAATGTAGGTATACAAAAGCATCTGGATATTTTTGCATACCAGACAATGGACGTAAATAGGTAGCTGCAGCAAGCCATCAGAAGGCAAATGTTGCCCTTCATTGCAAGAGAAATTGAAATCAGAAATAAGGATATCTTACTGTAAATTTAGTGCACAGTTCACACTTTACATAGATTATTGTGTGCAGTTTTAGTCTTCCTGTCAATGAGGGGATATACTTACCATGGAGCAAATATATCAAAAGTTGGTTTGGCTGATACCAAAGATGGTAGGACTGTCCTGTGAGGAGAGATTGGTTTGACTCTGCCTGAATTTATTAGAGCTTAGAAGAACACAAAAATCTATATTAGGGCCAAGAGATGAGATGCAGGGAGATTGTTTTCCCTGGATGGGGAGTCTAGAAACAGGGTTCATAGTCTCTAGATACTGAGTAGACCGATTCGAATTGTTATGAAACTGTGGAGGCTTGGTCTCTGAGTTAATTACTTTCTTGGACATAATAAATGTTTAGATTTTAAAGATATCAAGGAATATGGTTCAAAATTGGGAATATAGCATTGACAATGAGCATCCACAATGATGGTATTGAATGGTAAAGCAGGCCCAAAGCGGATTTTGTTTTGTGTTTTTTATTTCCTCCAAGTGTCTACATCTGTGTCCAAGTGGACGTCGAACAGATCAACACCTTCTTCAACACAAGTGTTTGCCTGGCCAGGCTGCCTTTCAACATGGAGGATGTTAAGAGTTTGAAAAGTTCTTGTCATGTCGTAGATACACACTTCATTGCTCCCACTTCTCATTTGCACTTCCCAGAGATATGGTAACTTCACTTCGCCTAAAGGACTTCTGTGAACCATTTATGATCAGGGTCACATTTTCCTCATGACAGCCCCACTAATCACCAGTTTCATTCAGCTTAATTTCACATACTGCTTTTATTTTTTTTGTGGATTCTCACTCACTTGTTTTCTTCTGTCTAAATCAATTTCACAGCGTATTCAACGGGTGGATTTGCAGTCGGGAAACTCAAACCAAACATCTCATCAAGAATTGACAAATTACTCAATTTATTGTAACCAGAATATTATTGGATTTTGACCATGGAAGAAGAAAGCACCTCTCAGAGTGGGGAGAAACCGTATATATGTTCTGTGTGTGGGTGAGGCTTCAGCCAATCATCCGGCCTGTCTAAACACAAACACAGTCATGACAGGGAGAAGCCGTATAAATGTGGGGACTGTAGGAGGGCATTTAATTTCCCCTGCGAGCTGGAAATTCATCAGCGCTGTCACACTGGGGAGAGGTTGTTCCTGTGCTCCATGAGAAGGGCTTCACTCGGTCAGCACACTTGCTGCAACACCAGCGAGTTCACACTGGAGAGAGGCCATTCACTTGCTCTGTTTGTGAGAAGGGCTTTACTAATTTGTCCAACCTGCTGAGACACAAGCAGGTTCTTACTGTCGAGGGACCTTTTAAATGTACAGACTGTGGGAAGTGCTATAAAAGTTCCAGGGAACCGACACGCGATCAAAGTGTCCACACAGATGAGAGACCATTCAAGTGCTCTCAATGTGAGACTGGGTTCAAGCATTCATCTGAACTCACTCTACATCGACACACTCACACTGGAGAGAAGCCATTCACCTGCTCAATTTGTCAGAAGAAGTTCACTCAAACATCTCACCTTCGGTCACACCAGTGAGTTCACACCGGGGAGAGACCATATGCCTGCTCCATGTGTGAGAAGAAATTTGCTCATTCATCCCATCTGGTGAGACACCAGCGATGTCACAAGTAGTTCCGATGTTGGGATTTTCCTGTTAATCACATCCAGAACTGATCCATGTATATCAGGCTCTTATTCTGTTGATGTTATTAAAATCCAACCAAGTTAAAGTTCCTAGTATTCTCAGTGTCAAGTAAATCAGATATCTATCAATTACACAATGTGGTGAGCTTTTGAAATAAAGAACACAAGTTTGTTATTTTTGAAGAGCTCTCCCTCTCTCCTGCCTCTTCCATCCTCACCTCCAGCAATAAGTACAGGAATATATGGAGCTCCTTTGTCACTAAGATGGAGGCAATCTGATCAGCTTCCTATCCCGTTTCCCTCTCATTCGCTCTCTCGGACAATGTGCCTCAAAAGATTTTTTTTTCCATGTCCGAGCCCTGGACATATACGTGTCTTCACTCTCCCTCCATTTCCTGTCTTGCCATGTTAGAGCTCACCATGTCCAAGACTCTCATTTCCTGCTCCAATGTCTGACCACTGAACATCTTTATTTTCTCCATTTGTTAATAGCTCCCTTGCTGGTACTGTCCATTTTGCTATAAACCCGCCATATTCAAATTCCAACCCCTCAATCCCTGCAAGTTACTTTCTAGTGTTGAACCTACCTTTCTCGTCCAAATTCCTAGAATGAATAGTTTCCTCCCCAATCCACATCACCTCTCCCAGAATGCAATGTTTTAATCCTGCGACAAATTTCCATTCCTGCAACATTCAGGAAATGTTGCACTTGTCGTCACATTCACTGTTTGATGGAGTGATATGCACTTGTATGGAAAATTGGCACATTGCTTCATGTTTGATGTACAAATAGCGGTAATACCTTCCACAATAATGGGAATCGAGTGCTTTAGAATGATTGCTCATGCCTGCTAATATCCATAGAGAGAATATCTATTCTATATTGGATGCAGAAACTTTCTACCAATTGTAGGGGCTTCCACCATGTATGAAAAGCACTGCCATCTACAAGGTGTTGGAGCAGGAGGAGGCCATTCAGCCCATTGAATCCACACCACCATTTAATGAGCTCATGGCAGATCTGATAACCCTCAAGGCCACTGTGCTTCCGTTTCCCATAACCCTTAATTTTTCCACAGATTAAAAAAAATCTGTCTGTCTAAATCTAGTCGGCACAGGCCCTTGAGAGAATGAATCAGGAAAATAATAACGGGGAACCAGGAAATGGCAGAAGAGTTGAATAAATACTTTACACCAGTCTTCACAGTAGGAGCCACTCATAGCATTTCAAACTCGCTTAATAGCCAAAAGGCAAAAAAAAAGACAGGAAATAAATGCAATGAATATCATTGGAGATGAATTTTTAGGAAAACTAATGGAGCTAAAGACCAAATAGACTCCTGGATCTGTCGGGCTGCATCCTAGGGTATGAAAAGAAATCGCTGCAAAAATCGTGGATTCACTAGTAGCCATCTACGAAGAATCTTTAAAGTTTGGAAAAGTCCCAGAGGATTAGAAAATTGCCAATATAGTACCTTTATGTGAAAAAAAAACTAACTGTAGACCAGTTAGCATAATATCTGTTATCAGATAAATCTTAAAGTCTGTTATAATAAAAGGTGTAACAGCAGAGCCAGGATAGGTCCTTGAGGGACAACCAATTTCAGGGAATTTCGAGAAGAACATAAGAAATAGGAGCAAGAGTAGGCCATGTGCTCCGTCAAGCATGCTCTGCCATTCAATAAGATTATGGCTGATCTTTTCATGGATTCAGCTTCATTTAACTGTCCACTCACCATAGCTTTCATTTCCTTTGCTGTTCAACAATCTTTGCCTTAAAATCGTTCAATGAAGTAGCCTCAAATGCTTCACTGGTCAGGGAATTCCACAAATTCACAATCCTATGGGAGAAGTAGTTCCTTCTGAACTAATTCATAAATCCACTCCCCATTATTTGAGGCAATGCCCCCTTAGTTCTAACTCCAACCACCCAACATCCCTGCTTCTATCATATTAACCCATTCATAATTTTATTCACTCCCCCATCATTTTTCTAAATTTCAGTGAGAATAGTCCCAGTGAACTCAATCTCTCCTCATCAGCCATCTCAATTCTGGAATAAACCTAGTAAACCTCTTCTGTACACCCTCCAATGACAGCATATCCTTTCTCAAGTCAGGAGACCAAAACTGTACACAGTACTCTAGATGTGGCCTCACCAGCAATGTATGCAGCTGCAGCATAACCTCCCTATTTTTAAATTCCATTCCTTTTCTATTGAAGGTCAGCATTCCATTAACTTTCTTAATTACCTGCTGCATCTGCATACTAAATGTTTTTGGTTCGTGCACAGGGACACCCGGGTCCCTCTGCAGAGCAGAATGCAACAGTTTCACAATTTAAATTGCAGTCAATTTTGCTGTTATTCCTACCAAAATGGATAACCTCAACATTATTCTCTGACAGACCCTTCCCCACTCTCTTAAACTCTCTACCCATCTGTAAACATTCAGTGTCTTCTGCACAATTGGCCCAACCACCCATCTTGGCATCATCTGCAAACTTTGACACACTAACTTGGCTCCCCAACTGTTAATCATCTATGAAAGGGAGGTTGGAGATGGACAGTTTGCAAAGATGGCAGGATGAAGAGTCAGTCTTTCTCAAGAAGGCCAATGATGGTGGAATTATCAGTGAGAGAGACTGAACCAACTGTTATAGAGAGAGTGGAGCCACTGTAGAAGGACGAGGAGCTGGGTCCCATGAACAGAAGCTCTCTCAGGTTAAACTCATCACCAGTCATCTCTCTTTCTCTCTAGTGAGAGCACAACCCTGTGGCTGTCTGGCACTGTGGAAACTATTACGGCAGGAGAGATGCAATGCATGACAAAAGGGACTGAATTTTATTTGAACTATTACCAAAAGATCATAAAATATAGGAACTGAATTAAACCATTTGGTCCATTAAATTTGGTCTGCCATTCAATCATTGCTAATATGTTTCTCAAAACCATTCTCCTGCTTTTTCCCCATAACCCTTCAAACCCTGACTAACCTAGAAAATATCCACTGCTGTCTGAAATACGCTCAATGACTCGGTCTCCACAGCTCTCTGTGTCAATTAATTTTAAAGATTCACCACTCTCTGAAGGAATTCCTCCTTCCCTCAGTTCTAAAATGTCATCCCTTCACTCTGAGGTGGTGCCTCCGTGTCCTTGACTCTCCTATAATGGAAACATCTTCTCTATGTCCACTCAATCCAGATCCCTCAGAATTCTGTAACTTTCAAACAGATTCCAAGGCCCCACCCCATCCTTCTAAACTCCATCAAGAACAGAGAGTCCTCAACCAATCCTCATATGATAAGTCCTTCACGCCTGTGATTATTCTTGTAAACCACCTCTGGACACCCTCCAACACCAACACATCTTTACTTAGATACTGGGACAAACTGCGCACAATACTCCAAATGCAGTCTGACCAGAGCCTGGTTTATCCTCAAAGGTACATCTCTGCTCCTGTTTTCCAGCTGTCTTGAAATGAATGCCTACATTGAATTTTCTTCCTAACCACCAACTGCAGCTGCATACTAACTGTAGGAGAACCCTGAATGAGAACCCTGAAGTCACTTTGTGCTTCAGATTTATAAAGCTTTTCTGTTTCAAATATAATCTATGCCTCTAGTCTTCTGACCAAATTGTATACCCTCACATTTTCCTTATTGTATTCCACCTGCGGCTTCTTTGTGCACGCTCCTAGCCTGTCCAAGTCACTCTGCAATCATCCTGCTTCCTGATTATGATCCATCCCCTCACCTATCATAGTGTCATCTGCAAAGATAGCAACAATGCTCTCAATTCCTTTGTCCAAATTGTTATTAATTGTGGTCCCAACACTGACCCCTTCTGAATGCGACTAGCCACTGGCTGCCATCCTGAAAAAGAGCCCTGCCAGTCACCCAATTCTCAAGCTGTGCTAGTACCTTGGCCCTGAAATCACGGGCTCTTATTTTATTTAGCAGCTTCCCATGTGGCACCTTGTCAAATGTCATGTGGATGTCCAAACAGGCCACTTCCATTAGGTCTCCTTTACCTAACTTGCTCAGTACTCCCTCAAAGAATTCTAAGATTTGTCAGATATGACTTCCGCTTGATGAAGCTGTGCTGACTCTACCAAATGCTCCGTAATCACTTCCTTGCAATGATCTGCCACGTTGTTTTTTGACATTAAACTGATTGACATGAGTTTTAACCAAAATATGAAAACTTTGCTTTCAGTCCTGAATGTGATGAACTGCAAAATCCAATCGCTGTTGAGACGCGCAAATTCTGTTTATTTTTTCACAGTATTTTGAACAGTCTGGGCATTTAAAAGGTCTCTGATTAATGTGAGGTAATTGATGGGATGACATCTCCCTGGAAGTTTTAAAGCATTTTCCACAATCTGGGCATTTAAAAGGTTTCTCTGCAGTATGAACACATTGATCACATAACAGCCCTGGAAATTTTACAGCACCTTCCACAGTCCAGGCATTGAAATGATCTCTCCATAGTGTGAATGAGTTGGTGTAACAGCAGGTTAAATGACTGAGTGAGTCTCTTCCCAAGCACTGAGCAGGTGAATGGCCTGTTACGGTGTGACAGTGTGGATGAATTTCTAGCTCAGGTGGGGAAATGCATTCCTTCCCACAATCACCACATTTTCACTGTTTCTCCCCAATGTGACTGCATTTGTGGTTTGTGAAGCCTGAGAATTGGCTGAAACCTTGTCCACACACACAACATGTGTATGGTTTCTCTCCAGGGATGTTTCCTCCCATGTTCAAAATCGGATCATGTTGCACTTGTGATAAAACAGACACATTCATCAGATCATGTTGTAATGTTTGGTTTGGGTAATGTTTGGTTTGTAAATCTTCCCCTTCTAATATCCTGTGAAATTGCTGTTAAACAAACAACAATGGAGTGAGAGAGAATCTCTCCCAAGACATTGGCTTCTCCGTGAAGGAAGGGACTGAAGGAGGGGGATATTCATTACATACAAGTTGACTATAACCTTACCAGAATCTTCCAAATACTCATCCTCCACGAACAAGAATCAGCAGGGAATGTGAACACCATCACCGCCAAATTCCGTCTGAGTCACACACCATCCTAACTTGTCCGACATCTAGCTCTGTTGGAGCACAAATTTCCTCCAATTAAATAATGGCAAAACTGAAGACTTTGTCACGACATCACCAAAAGCACCTGTATGTTTCAACAAGAAACATTATGTAGGGCTGTTTCCGAGCAGATGAAATCAATGGATTTCAGTGCTTCTTCTCATTTAATTCATCTCTGATGTGAAACTCTCACTGATTCTGATAGAGATGATCTCTTTGCTGGTTTGAATGCCAGAAATTCATGTTCATGTTAAGAGTTTGTACAGGAACAATAAACCCTCACTCCCTGATTGGAAATCAATCCAGGAAACTGCAGTCGGACTGCTGAATCAGAACTACTACAGCACCAATGGAGGTGCATGCAATGCTCGCAACTTCTCTTGCTGGCAATTCTTTTGAATTTTATCATTGCCGTGATTATTCTATATTACATCAATGCCAATCATTAAACATCTCACTTGTGAATCCAGTTTCTGGCACTTGGTTTTGTATGTTCTGATGTTTTAAGTGCTCAGATAAATCAGTATTCAATGTCCTGTGGTCTTCAATAGAATAAAAACAGCACTTCTGCCAGTGACATGATACGTTACTGGAATGTGAAATCTACAAGTTCCTCCCTGAAGGCAGTTCCAAACCAAACTCTTCATCTAAGCCATTTGCCAGTTTTCCTCATGATGCCAGTAGTTTGAAATTATATCCATCTGGTTAACGCTCATGATTTTCATTTTCAAACTTTCTGCACCTGAGGAGTGTTGTCTCTTAGGTTAAACTGCCATCACTTTTCTCTCTCCAATGATGACCCAGAACAAGTACGGCAACTTTAGCTTTAAATGCGTGGCTCAGTGTCAGATTTTGTGATATTGTAAACATGGAACTCACAGGGATATTTTATTCTTTATTGTACGTATTATATCGGCCAGTTGTGCATGCAAGAGATAAACAGAAAGCCTACTTGGACCCATAGTAACTTACAAAGTTAAAAATCTACAATGGCGGTTACATGAACCCAGAATTCCGGACATTGGTTAACGGCCCCTCCAAACGGGTTCCTTATCGCTGTGCACGCGCAGACATACCGCGGATCAAACATGGCATGGCGCATGCGCGGTTGGAGCGATCTGAGGAGGAGTTGTTCTTTTTCTCGGCTCCACAAAAGGGAACAATGAGACGGAGCGGAGCAGGCGATGGGCCGAGTTTCCTAACCACTTTGTGGATGCGCTAGGGTTCACATAAAGATAGTATTGTCCTCATTTCACGAAACTAGACAAATCGCTGCACACTCTTAGGGACAGGCCCCGGTTATTGTCCGCAATCTTTTTGTGGGGCAAAGGGTGGCTGGGTGCATGTGCGATCACTCAAGGCCTCCGAGAAAATGTTGTGCTTTGAGTCAACTTTCCAGCTCCCCTGATGCAGCCTGGCTTGCTGTGTTCCTCCAGCTCCACACTGTGTTATCTCTGACTCCAGCATCAGCAGTTCTTACTATCTCTGACAGAACGTTGTGAATGTGTCCCCTGGACTAATCGGGCTGGAGGTTATAAACTACTTTTGCGGGGGGTGAAGAAGGGAGTATTTACACATAGCAAACTCAAAATCGCAGAAATGTTTGTTTCATCTGAAATTCTGTCCCGGACTGGCTGAGATGGCTTTTGTAAACTTATTTTAAAGCATGTTGGAAGAGGATTTGCTGATTGGAAACTCAAACCAAATGATATATCAACATCTGATGGTGCCACTTTATTCCTAATTCATTCAGCGAGCACTGGATATTATTGGCCTTTGAATTCAAGTAGAGTGAAATAAAAGTTAGATAAATTTTCTTCCTTACACCTCCCAATAACACTTACCCCATATCTTATGTCTGTGTCACCAATACATTTAGTATCAGCAAATCGTAACAGCTGCTCTTTGTCTGCCTTTTCTAAACCTATCATAAATGTAGACAACTTTATCAAATCTCATGTCAGCCTCCTTCGCTCTATGCAGAGCAACTTCAGTTTCTCCAACCTGACTTTACAACTAATATTCCTCATTCCTTGAACCATTCTGATCAACCCCAGTCGTGACAAAGGTTTCAACCGGAACTGTTGACTTTCCTGCTCCTTGGATGTTGTCTGACTGACTAAGCTTTTCCAGCTCCACATTTATTCATTCTGATCAATTTTCTTTTAAATGTCTCCACAGGTGCTCACATCTTTTATGGTGATCACCAGTTTGCGGAGACCCAAATGCATTGTGTTCATGCGTGTGATCTTATCACACAATCAATTTCTCAGTAACATCACCGTGATTGCTGGGTGAGAGTTTCCGCTGACCCCAGTTTTTATGATTTCTTTAGATCTGCAGACTTTAGCATTTGATTGTAAATTTGAAAACACTGAATTTTTTCAGTTTTTCTTAACTGGTAACCTGCATAATTCAGCTTCTAGTGCTGTTCCTAGTTATCTGTGAAAGCCTGACTTGGCCCTGGGGCTGGTGTGCCCCCATTACTGTGGATCTGAATCAATATCCATCCACTACTCTGGTTCATCTCTGCTCTCCCTGATCAACTCTCTGTCACTGCCTAACCTCCTCTAACTCCAATAATAGGTGCAACTGTCTTAGGTATTTTGTTGTTACTTGCATTGACTCTTAAATGAGGTTTTTTTTTAACAGCTGAACATCCCCTGACCATTTGCTGCTGGCAATTATTCTCCCTTAGGAGCCCCCACGATGCTGTTAGCTGAGGAGTTATTCACCAAGATGATGAGGGGAATGTGATATGTGTCCAAATCGATGGCGGTTAATTCATTATCAATATAATGCCTTTCACAGAGTGGTAACTTCCAAGCTGTTCCTCAGGAGTGGTTATAAAGCAATTTTTGATTACAATCACATTACAAGGTATGAGAGTTGGCAAAAATCTTTTTATGGTCAACTATGTAGTTTTGAAGGAGTACTTAAAAGTGGAAAAGTGAGGTTGAGAGAGTGAGAAGTTTAGTGAGGAATTGTCACACTTTATGGCCTTAGCAATGAAGGCTGACGGCACCAAATGTGGAACAGTTAAAATTGAGAATGCTCAGGAGTTTGGAATGAGAGGTAATGCAGATATCTTGGAGGACATTTGTTAAAATTCATTCTTGGGATGTGGGCTTCACCGGCTCGACTAGCATTTATTGGTGATCTGTAATTGCCTTTGAGAGGGCTGGAGGACATTACAGGGAAAGCGAAAAAAGACACTATCAAGAGATTGAATAGCAGAATGAAAAGCTTAAAGTTCAGCAGCACAAGTACAGGATGGGGGGTGAAGCAGACTTGGTGCAAACACTCACACAGATTGCAGAGACTTGGATGACCTCAGGATTACATCACTGGGTGAATAACCTGTGGATCCTTCCCTGACAGCCTTGTGGGAGTTTTTGTGGGAAGATAAAGCTGCTAAGGCAGCAGCACATGCTTGGGAGAATGGGCAGTGGTAAGATTCTCATTCAGTTACAGTGAATAGAAGGAAGAATAAAACACCAAATAGAGCTCAATTACATCCATTAATAGAGACAGAGGAAGTTAGACAAGTGCAAGGAGGGGAATGTGAGAGTATGGTGGGGAATGTGTTTGGATAGTTCCGTTCAGAGGGAACAAAGGAGTGGATGAGACATTCAGCAGCAGAGACTGAGAAGAGCCGGGTGATGTTACTGGCGTGGAAGTGGGCAGTCTTTGTGACAGTGGGTATATGTGGTTGAAAAGTAATTTTGGCGTGTGAAGTATTTCACCATGACGATGACATGTTAGGTTCAGGCTCAGACAGTTGCCAGGGAGAGGGATGGAGTCAGTCATGAGGCAGTGGAGATTGTGTTTGGGACTGAAGGCAAAGATTTCAGTTCTGCTTTTATTTAATTGAAGGAAATCTCTGCACCTCCAGGGCCAGATGTCAGACAAGTCAGGATGGTGGGTGAACCGGACGGAATTTGGCGGTGATGGTGTTCACATTCCCTGCTGTTTCTCAGTCATAGAGGCTGAGTATTTGGAAGATTCTGATAAGATTATAGTCAAGTTGTGTGTATTAAAAATCGCCTTCCTTCAGTCCCTTCCTTCACATAGAATCCAGAGTCTTGGCAGATATTCCCTCTCACTCTACTGTTGTTTGTTTAACATTCATATTACAGGATATTCGAACGGGGAGATTTACAAACCCAACTATTACAACATGATCTGATGGAGTTGCCTGCTTTGTCACAAATGGAATATGATCCGATTTTGAACATGGGAGCAAACAGCCCTGGAGTGAAGACGTGCACGTGTTGCGTGTGTATGGACAAGGCTTCAGCCAATTGTCAGGCTTTACAAACCACAAATGGAGTCACACTCGGGAGAAAACAGTGAAAATGTGGCAATTGTGAGGAGGAATTCATTTCCCCATCAGAGCTGGAAATTCATCGACGCTGTCACACCAGTAACAGGCCATTTACCTGCTCAGTGCATGGAAAGAGACTCACTCATTCATTTAACCTGCTCCAACACTAGCTCGTTCACACTGAGGAGAGATCATTCCAATGCCTGGATTGCGGAAGGTGCTGTAGAAGTTTCACGACTGCTATGCCATCAATGTGTTCATACTGCAAAGAGACCTTTTAAATGCCCAGGCTGTGGAAAATTCTTCAAAACTTCCAGGGAGATGTCATCCAATCAATCACCTCGCACCAATGAGACCTTTTAAATGCCCAGACTGTTAAATATACTGTGGGGGCGCAAAAAGAGGTCACACATTTCAGCAGTGATTGGCTTTTGCAGTTCATCACATTCAAGACTGAAGGCAAAGTTTTAATATTTTGGATAAAACTTATGTCACTCATCTTTATTTCAAAAACAATGTGGCAGGTCATTGTAAGGACGTGATCATGGGGTACTTGGTAGAATTGTCACGGCTTCATCAAGAGCAAGTCATACCTGACAAATCTTAGATTTCTTTGAGGAAGTACTGAGCAATTCAGGGAAAGGAGAGCGAGTGGAAGTGATCTGTTCGGACATCCACATGACATTTGACAAGGTGCCACATGGGAAGCTGCTAAATAAGATTAGAGCCCATGATTTCAGGACCAAGGCAGTGACAAATCTTGAGGATTGAGTGACTGGCAGACCTCTTTTTCAGGATGGCAACCAGTGACTTGTGGCATTCTGCAGGTTTGGTGTTGGGGCACCAATTATTCACATTGTTCATTAACAATCTGGACAAAGGAATTGAGGGCATTGTTGCTAGGGTTGCAGATGACACAATGATAGGTAGCGGGACGGGTTATATCCAGGAAGCAGGATGACTACAGAAGGACTAGGGACAGGCTAGGAGAGTGGACAAAGAAGTGGCACGTGAAATACATGAAGGAAAATGTGTGGTTATGCAATTTCGTCAGAAGACGAGAGGGATAGGCTATTTTCAAACTAGTGAAAGGCTTTCGAAATCCAAAGCACAAAGGGGCTTGAGAGTTCTAGTTCAGGATTCTCTTACAATTTGTCCGCAGGTTCAGTTGGTGGTTAGGAAGGCAAATGCAATGTCGGCGTTCATTTCAAGAGAACTGGAAAACAGGGTAGAGATGTACTGTTGAGGCAAAACAAGGCTCTGGTCCTGCTGCATTTGGAATACTATGAACAGTTTCACCCAGTACCTAAGAAATGTTGTGCTCGTGTTGGAAGGGGCCCAGAGATGTCTACTAAGAATAATCACAGGGATGAAGGACTTGTCATATGAGGATTCATTGAAGAATCTCTGTTCTTGTTAGAGTTTAGAAGGATTGGGTGGGTGGGTGGGAATCTGACTGAAACTTACAGAATACTAAGGGGCCTGGATCGAGTAGACGTGCAGAAGATGTTTCCACTATAGGAGAGACCAGGACCTGGGCGCATCATCTTAGAGTGAAGAATGCCACTTTAGAATTGAGAGAAGGAGGAATTTCTTCAGAAGAGGGTGATGAATCTGTAGAATTAATTGACACAGAGAGCTGTGGAGGCCATGTCGTTGAGCGTATTTCATAGAGAGATGGATTTTTTTTGATTAGTGAGGGGATGAAGAGTTATGGGGAAAAGCAGGTGAATGGTTTTGAGAAACATCAGCCATGGTTGAATGGCAAAGCAAATTTGATGAACTGAGTGGTCTAATTCTGTTCCTATATCTTCTAGTTTTTTGGTAATAGTTCAAATGAAATTTGGTCCCTTTACAGTGCATTGCATCTCCCCTGCATTGGTAGTTGCCGTAGTCCCAGACAGCCATAGAGCTGTGCTCTCACTAGAGAGAGGGAAAGAGAGATGACCGGTGATGAGTTTAACTTGAACTCCTGCTCATAAGCCCCAACAGTTAGTCCCTCTGCCGTGTTCCCATGAAACTGCTGACCATCCACTTTTCCCCGTGTGATGCATGTTGTTAACAATTCTCTTTCTTCTGGGCCTGTCCCTCTCACTGATAATTACACCATCATCAACCTTCTTGAGAAAGACTGATGCTTCATTGTACGATCTTTGCACACTGTCCACCTCTAACCTCCCTTTCATAGATGATTCAGAGTTGGGGATCAAGTGTAGTGTGTCAAAGTTCGCAGATGACACCATGCTGAGTGGTAAAGCAAAGTGAGAATAGGACACTGAATGTTTACAGAGGGATTTAGATAGGTTACCAGATTGTACTGCATCTGCCAGGCTCTTACCCAATGTTGAGATCATCCATTTTGGTAGGAAGAGCAGCAAAATGGGCCATAATTTAAATTGTGAAACATTGCTGCATGCGGACATGCAGAGGGAACTGGGTGTCCTTGTACTCGATCCAAAAAAAATTGGTAATTCAGATGCAGCAGGTAATTCAGAAGGCAAATGGAATACTGACCTTCATTGGTGAGGGAATGGAATTTATAAATAGGGAGGTTATGCTGCAGCTGCATACGGCGCTGGTGAACCACACCTAGAATACTGTGATAGTTTTGGTCTCCTGGCTTGAGAGAGGATATACTGGCACTGGAGGGCATACAGAGCAGGTTCACTAGGTTGATTCCAGAATTGAGATGGCTGATGAGAAGGGGTTGAGTAGACTGGGACTTATACTCATTGATATTTTTTTTAAAAATGACAGGGGAGTTTATAAAACTATGAAGAGAATAGATAAGATAGAAGCAGGGATGTTGGGCGGGTGGAACTAGAACGAGGAGGCATTGCCTCAAATAAAAGGCAGCAGATTTAAGACTGAGTTGAGAAGAATCTTCTCCTAAATGATTGAGAATCTGTGGAATTCCCGACCCAGTGAAGCATTTGAGGCTACCTCACTGAATGATTTTTAAGGCAAAGAGTTTTGAACAGTAAAGGAAATGAAGGTTGTGGTGAGTGGGTCGTTACGTGGATCTGAATCCATGAAAAGATCAGCCATGATGTTATCGAATGGCATAGCAGGCTTGAAGGACCAGATGGCATACTCTGCTCCTATTTCTTATATTGCTCTTGAAATTCCGTGAACTTGGTTGTCTTTCAAGGATCTATACTTGGCTCTACTAATACATCCTTTATTATATTCGACTCTAAGATTTATTCAATAACAGATGTTGAGCTAGCTAGTCTACGGTTAACTTTTTTCCCGACATCAAGGTACTAACCTGGCAGTTTTCTAATCCTCTGGGGCTCATCCAAACACTCAAGATTCTTGTAAGATGTCTACCAGTGTATCCAGAACTTCTGCAGCTATGTCCTATGTTCCAGCCTAACAGATCCAGGAGCTTAATTGTTCTTTAGCTCCGTTAATTTTCCCAACATTTCATCTCCAATAATAATCATTGCATTTATTTCCTATCCTTGTTTTCCTTATCGTTTGGCTATGAAACAATTTTGAAATGCTATAAGTGACTTCTACTATGAAGGCTGGTGTAAAGTATTTATTCAACTCTTCTGCTATTTCCTGGCTCCCAATTATTATTTTCCCAGTTCATTCTCACAAGGGCCTGTGCTCACTAGATTTAGACAAACAGCCTTTTTAAGGGTTGTAGGAAATGGCAGCTCAGTGGAGTTGAGGGTGATCATATCTGCCATGATCTCATTAAACGGTGGAGCACATTCAATGGGCCAAATAGCCTACTCCTGCTCCAACACCTTGTGGATGGCAGTGTTTTTAATGCATGGTGGAACCCCCCACAGTTGGAAGAAAGCTGCTTCATCTAATACGGAATAGATGTTCTCCAAATAGATATTATCAGGCATAAGCAATCATTCCAACTCACTCAATTCCCTTCATTGTGGAATGTTTTCTGTCATTTGCATATCAAACTAGAAGCAACGTCACTTCTCCATATAAGTGTGTATTGCTTTATCAAACAGTGAATGTGAGCCAAAGCGTGGCTTTTCCTGAATTTGTTAGGGACAAAAATATGTCTGGGGGATCAAAACATTGCCTTCTGGGAGAGATGGTGTGGAAACAATTCATTCCAGGAATTTGGAGGAGAATTGCAGGAGACAGTAACTTGCAGGGATGGTAGGGTTGCAACATGAATATGGCAGGTTTATAGGTAAAGGGACAGCACCTGCAGGAGTGCCATTACCAAATGCAGCAAAGAGATATTCAGTGGTCAGATATTTCATGGGAATAGCGCCATTGGTGCAGGAGGTGACAGTCTTGAACAAGGTGGATCTAACATGGCATGACAGGAAATGGTGGGTGAGGGAAGATGAGTACATGTCCGGGTTTGAGGCAATTTGTCCCAGTGAGCAACTGGGAGAGCAGGAAACCAGACAAGGAGCTGATCAGATTGTCTCAATCTTAGTGGCAAAGAAGCTCCATGTATTCCTTGTACTTATTGTTGGAAGTGAGAATGGAGGAATCAGGAGAGAGGGAGAGCCCTTCAAAAATAAGAATGTTGTGTTTGATACGAAAAAGACTCACCACACTGCGTAATTGATCAACATCTGATTTATGTGACACCCAGAGCACTAGCACCTTTACGTTGGTTCGCTTTTATTAACATCGACAGATTCAGAGTCTGCTATACATGGATCTGCTCTGGATGTGATTAACAGGAAAATCCCAACACCAGAACTGCTTGTGACATCGCTGGTGTCTCACCAGATGGGATGAATGAGCAAATTTCTTCTCACACTTGGAACAGGCATCTGGTCTCTGCCCTGTGTGAACTCGCTGGTGTGACTGAAAATGAGATGATGGAGTGAACTTCTTCTGACACATGAAGCAGGTGAATGGCCTCAGTCCAGTGTGAGTCTGTTGATGTTCACTAAGTTCAGCTGAATGCTTGAATACAGTCTCACAGTGAGAGCACTTGAATGGCCTCTTTTCTGTGTGTGCACCTCACTGGTACATCAGTTCCCTGGAACTTTTATAGCACTTCTCACAGTCTGTACATTTAAAAAGGTCTTTCAATGCTATGAGCCTGCGTGTGTCTCAGCAGGTTGGACACATGAGTAAAGCGCTTCTCACAAACAGAGCAAGGAAACGGCCTCTCCTCATTGTGATCTCTCTGGCATTGCAGCAAGTATGCTGACAATGGGAGGCCTTTCTCACTCGGAGCACAGGGACAGCCTCTCCCCAGTGTGATGGTGCTGACGAATTTCCAGCTCACAGGGGAAATCGAATGCCTTTCCACAGTCCCCACATTTACACAGCTTCTCCCTGTCATGACTGTGCTTATGTTTAAACAGACCAGATGATTAGCTGAAACCTCGACCACACACAGAACAGGTGTACAGTTTGTCCCTACTCAGAGGTGTTTTCTTTTCCCATGGTTAAAATCCAATTATAAATTCTAGTTATGATGCATTGAGTAATTTGTCAAATCTTGATGAGATGTTTGAATCGATCTTCCTGACTGCGAGTCCTCACCCTTGATTACATTGTGAAATTGATTTAAACACAACAAATTCAGTGAGTGAGAACCCACAAAACCATAAAGGTAGTATGTGAAATTGAGCTGAATGAAACTAGTGACCTGTGGGGATTATCATTCCAGCACCTAAAATACCAAGATATGTATAGTTTTTCAGGCATTTGATACAAAACTGGCTGTCCAAGAGAAGACAGAAGGTGGTAGTCGATGGAAAGTATTCAGACTAGAGCTCGGTGACGCGTGGTGTGCTGCAGGGATCTGTTCTGGGGCCTCTGCTCTTTGTGATCTTTATAAATGACTTGGATGAGGAAGTGGAGGGGTGGGTTAATACATTTGGCAATGGCACGAAGGTTAGTGGAGTTTTGGACAGCATGGAGGATTGTTCTAGGGTGCAATGGGATACCTACACGATGCAGAGCATAGCAAAGAAGTGGCAGATGGAATTCAACCCAGAAAAGTGTGGAGTGATTAATTTTGGAAGGTTGAATTTTCGTGCAGAATACTGGGTTAGTGGCAGTGTGGAGGAACAAAGGAATCTTGGGAGTCCACTTCCACAGATCCCTCAAAGGTGTGACCCAAGTTGATAGGGTTATAGAGAAGGTGTATGGTGTGTTGGCTTTCATTGTCAGGGGAATTAAGTTTAAGACCCGTGAGATTATACTGCAGCTCTATAAAACTCTGGTTAGACTATACTTGCAAAATTGTGTTCAGCCCTGGTCACCTCATTGCAGGAAAGATGTGGAAGCTTTAGACAGGGTGCACAGGAGATTTACCAGGATGTTGCCTGGACTGGACGACAGGTGTTATGAGGAAATGTTGAGGGAACTAGCGATTTTTTTTTCATTAGAGCAAAGAAAGATAAGAGGTGTTTAATAGAGGTTTATAAGAAGATGAGAGGCACAGATAGAGTGGACAGTCAGAGACATTTTTCCCGGGGCAGAAATGGCTATTATGAGGGGACATATTTTTAAGGTGATGGAAGGATGGTATTGGGGAGATGTCAGAGGTAAGTTTTTCACAGAGTGTGGTGGGCATGTGGAATGTGCTGCGAGCAGTGGTTGTGGACTCAGAAAGTTTAGGGATCTTTAAATGACTCTTGGATCAGCACATGCAGGATAGTAAAATGTAGGGTATGAGGGTAGATTGACTTTAGTAGGATAACAAGTCGACATAACATCTTGGGCCAAAGAGTCTGTGCTGTGCTGCACCGTAGAGTTCTGTGTTTTATGTTCTCCCAGCAACCTCACAAGTCTTTCCATGTCTAGTATCCAGCAGCAATTATTCATCCAAATCCCATATTAAGCATTCAAGTTGGTTGAACTGAATTATTACCAGAAAACTTGCTGATGAGAAAATGAAAACCTTGTTAAAAACCAATCCAACAGTACTTCTTTGCCCTCGATTGTAAATGTAAATTGATAACTTCTCCAGATTGAAAGGAATTAACCAAAATCTGTCAGATGTGTTAATTGGATCGATATAGAAACTATTTCCTCTAGCCGGGATTTGAAAACAAAAGGACATTATTTGGAGATGATGTGAAATCTTCATACAAACATGTCTTCATACAAGGGATGGCAAAAATTAGGAATGAAAACAGAACATGTTTGGAAAAATCTCAGTTATGGCAATATACGTGCAGAAATAAACAGAGTTAATGTTTCAGGTCAGTGAATTTTCATCAGGACTGGGAAACATAAGAAATATAATAGGTTTTGAGTTAGGTTTGGGTTAGACGAGTAGAAAAAGATGGTCGTGACAAGGGAGAAGGCAGGAAAGAATACATGACAGAAATGCTATTCCCTCAAGGCCACAGACAATGGATCTGGGGCTGGAAAAGAAATGATGTGCCTGGAGCAAGTGTCTAGCTCACAAACAAACTGAAACAAGAGAAATGAAAGCAAAAAAGGGGGCAGAATTCGCAGTCTGAAAATCTTGGTGTCAATGGTGAGTCCAGAAAGCTTTAAACTGCTGAACTGAAAGATGAGGTGCTTCCTTGAAGCTTACGTTTAGCGACACTGGAAGAGTGTTGTGAGCCAAGTAAGGAAATATCAGTGTGAGTACAGAATGGAGAAATAGAAATGTAAAATCCCCGATCACAGCAGGATACTGAGAGCCAATTAAACATTTTAAAATTGAGATGTTAGATTTTTGTTAAAAGCTTAACAAATGTAAAGGTGTAAAAAATAAGGGTCACTCCTGATTAGATTGAATGTTGGAGGAGGCTTAAGGTACTTAATGGCATCCTGCTGTTCCAAATGTTCCTCTGACACATTCAGAAAGTCCTCAGGGGATTGGAAAGGTACTCACAAAGAATTCAAAGGGTACGCAATATCTCTTTTTTCCTTTATTCATCCACAGGATATGGGTGTAGTTTTTAGGCAGCATTTATTGCCCATCCTAGTTGCCTAGAGGGCAGCTGAGAGTTAGCCACATTGCTCTGGTCTGGGGTCACATCTCGGCCAGGCTAGGGAAGGATGGTGGGGATGGGTCGAGGCCCGAAACGTCAGCTTTTGCGCTCCTAAGATGCTGCTTGGCCTGCTGTGTTCATCCAGCTCCACACTTTGTTAACTAGTAAGGATGGCAGTTTGCATCCCTAAAGGATGGATCAGTTTTCCTCAACAATTGGCAATGGTTTCATGGTCATCACTGGATTCTTAATTCTGGATTTTTTTTTATTATTGAATTGAAATCCACAATTTGCTGTGGCAGGATTCAAACCGAGAATGTTATCTTGTTCTCTGGATTAACAGTTCAGTGATAATACCATTAGGCCATTTCCTCCCCATTAGATAACAATTAACATAGAAGCAAAACACTGCGAATGCTGGAGATCTTAAGTATAATCAGTGAGCGTTGGAGAAACTCAGTTGGTCAGGCAGTCTCTATGGTGAGAGAAATGGAACTTACGTTTTGAGTCCAGCATGACTCTTCTTTAGAACTTTGGGCCAATTAAAACAGAGCTGCTTTGCTGGCTCAGTGCCATCCATGAAGAAGCTGCCAACCCGTCCTCCGCAATGTCCTTTTCCCAGAGTCTTGATTACAATAATGAAATGGTTACGTTGTAACAGAGGCCATTCAGCCCAATGTGTCCATGCCAATGTTCATCTTACCCCCTGCTTTTTCCTGCAGCCTTGGGAAATCTTTCTTTTTTGAAACATCGGCAAAGCAACCACCTTCTTCCTGAATTAGACACAGTGCTCCCTTAGAGGGTGACCTGTGTTTGATATAGGTTCATCATAACTTCCTCAATTCCTTGTTATTCTTTAGGAGTTGTGCACCACCCTTTTTCCTGCCTGATAGTGACATCACCATCTTTGAAAGAGCTATCAGTTAGTCCCACTCTCCTCACCTCTCCCCTGACACTTCCTTTAAAATAGAGATCTGATACATTGCTAAAAGTTATTGTTGAATTTGCTTCCACTCCTCTTCAGGCAGGACATTACAGATCACAATAACTGCCCAAGGAAAATATCTCTCTCCTACGTTTCTGAAAATTATTTGATATGCTGTGCTCAATTGTTGAATGTCTGCTGAATGCATTTCCCAAGTGGATTTCAGAGAACATTACTCCCGAAATCTTCAAGAAACCGAGGATACAACATACTGTATTTGAAACAAAGCTGTTTGTTGCATTAAAATAATGACTTGCAGTCACATCAGTGTCATTAACTCAGGAAGTAAAATAACCAACTCTCTGAATTAATTTGTTTCAGTCCTGAATGTTATTACAACAGCAACAACAGCAGAGTCCAATTCCCGTCAGCACTTATGAACTCATTGGTCTATCAGCGGGTGAGATGTCTGAGGGAATCCCTTTCCACACACAGAGCAGCTGTATGGCTCTCCACAGTGTAAACTCATTAGTTTCTGAGCACACAGCAAGTATTTGGCTTGTTCCTCATTGTGAATGTGTTTGTGGTCAACAAATTACCGTGTTTTTAGCACCCCTCTCACAGCCAGAACATTGAAAAGGTCTTTGATCAATGTGAACAAGTTGGCGTGAAGCAAAACAACTTATACAAGTGATTTCATGCCCATACACACAGTTGCTGGATGTTCCCTCAGTGCAAACTCTTTCATATCTCAGCAGAGTTCATGACTGAGTGAAAATTTTACCGTATGCGAACATGCTGATGTTAAATAATGGGCTGAGCATCACACGCTCTCTTCCTGTCTCATGTGTAACAAACTCCAAGCATTAAATGATGCAGCAGACTATGGATTATGTGTAGCCATTAAATGGTATCCGATGAATATCTGCCCCTTCTCAGTAATGGAAACACAAAAATCACAATGTGCTCCAGGTATCATCTCAGTGAGGCCTCACATTGTTATAGTTGCAATTCTATGTGGTTTGAATGATTTCCTTTGTAAAATGTGCCATCATTTCAGCTTTCCACCTCCAAAAGTGGTAACAGGCTAGAGTGGATTGAATGACCTCCTCTTTTCTCTGTCGACCAGGCACATGGGGACAGAATCGCTTCCTCCTGTTCCTGAGCAGCAGTCTCAACACTCTGAATGATGTATCAAAGTTATGAAAGGATTTGATAACAGGGTAAGTTAAATACAGGAGCAGCATTACACAAAGTCAATGGGCAATAAATATTGTTGCCCTGGTTTATGGTGTCTAGAAATTTCACCACTCGTCATTTTGTGCACCTCATGTGTTATTTTATCCCTGTCTCCTTTTGTAAACAGGGTACAATATATACAACGCTTCGGTGTTGTGACACTGCTCCTATATACAAGGAAGAAAAACTAAAAAGATTGAAAAACTTATGGTCTTTCCATCAGCAACTTTGCTACATTCCAACCAGACTGAATAAATGCTCCCTTTTATTGTAATATGAAAAGTGACGAAAGGAAGGGGTTAACTGAATCTGTTTGTTCGGTGACTGTGATTAATGTTAGTCTCTGAGGTTTCTAATTATCCCAGTGGAGGGTTTACTCATTTAATGATAAATTGTCCCTGTTCAGTGCATTATCCCATACTATGAATGGGAGCATTACTAACAGGGATCAGCAGCTCCACAGAGATGAGTAGGAGAGATCAAAATCTCAGAACAATAGAGTGGAATGTTCCAACATTTGATCAGAATCTGAGAAGAATAGACTGGGCTGATCCAGCAATGGATCAGCATCTGAGAACATCACACTGGAATGTTTCAACAATGGACAGAAGTTTATCTGATGATGCTTGGTTTGTTTCTACATATTATAATCAGATATCATTATCAGGGTGCATCAAATATGCAGTTTTCATTATTCAATATTTTTATTATCCTATCTTGGCCACCGTCGGTGTCCCTAGTAAGTATCACTGTCCAATTATTATTTCTGCAAACTGTATATGATTGTACTACTGTTCTTTTCAATTACTCTAATTTCTTGCCTGTTATTGTTCCCGCTGAGAATATTTTCCCAATAGTCATGGTTTGTAGAGTCAGTGAATGCATTTAGTCAACCTTTTCATGTACTCTCTCCCTCACTGCTTCTGAAAGTTTCCCTCGTGGGTCTATGTGTTGATCTAATCAGTTTCAGCTATGAACCACAATCCGTTGTATATTTGCTGTTGTTGTGTAATATTGGGAGCAGGAAGGTCACTGTCTTCTGTTCTGGTTACAAACTCCATTTCCTTCCTCTGACTCATCCCATGCCTGGCCAGTGTCTGAGGCTGAAACAGGTGAGTCACAATTGTGGTGATTCCTTTAGTTTGAACCTTGAGCTATGAAATACCGTCTTAATCATGTCAATAACCAGCTGTTAACACTCCCAGGTTCAAATCTCCATAATGAAATCTGAATGGATACTCCACAGCTCGTATTCAAACTCAGGCCAAAATTCCTCCCATGCATCATCCCTGTGCACACTCATCGATGCATTTGGGCCTGGTAATACCATATTTAAATATTCTAAAGCACATCATCACATCTGTCCACGAAACATCTCTTAATTACTCTCTGCCAATTTATCAAACCTCTGCCACTTGTTCATGTTTAAACTAATTTTCTTCCTATGTGTTTTCTATCAAACAATGATTTTCACATCTAACCCCCCCCCCCACCACAACACACACATACCTCTCACACTTGCAGTGCACTGGAGGTATAGAGGAATAAATGCGTGGGAGCCCCAGTTACTGTCACTCCGCATTGGCTGCACATTTCCCAATGTTTGGCAGTTAGCTAGTGAAAGTTATTGTATCAATATACTGGCAAAGGCTTGCAATGATCCCCATATTGGGCAGATAGATACACGAGCACGGTTTACACAGTTCTCCATACTAGGCTGGCAACCTGTCCCAGTTTATGGTGTCTGGGCTGGTTATGTGAGGCAGATTCCCTTATCTTTTTCCTCATGTTTCTGAGCATATTCTCAGTTAAATTATTATCTGTTTCTATTATGAATGTGAATCTTTGTGTGAGTCTGTATCTTTCCCTGGCCTTCATTTTTCATTCAACGCTGCCATTGTGAAGATTAGAAACAATGAAATGTTGCATGTCAGGCTGCCATTCAGTTTCCTGTATGTCTCACGTGGTGCTCCATGTTTGAAGGGGTTTTAACAGCTTTGACTCATGTCTTTGAAATTTGGTCTGTGCCTGTCCACTGAATGCCTGTGTTTGTCCCTCTCAGCTGATTGTGCAATAAGTAACACAAGGAAATCCCTTGAGCATTCTTGTAAAAGACCAATAACATTCAGGTGAGTGGCTTCTGACTGGCTCCTGTTATTGAAAATTTATCGGAGGTGCTAGTATTGGTTTACTGGAGGTTGTGCTGTGAGGCTCCTCAAACATTCAGAGAGACCTGAGGATGTGGTGACAACTCTAGTTGGAGCTTGGAGAGTGTAGTTACAGCATCTGTGTCTGCAACATGAACCCCAAATGGAGCAGAAGCTGCAGAAAGGGGAAACTCTGAAACCACAAAGTCAGTGTATGTGGGGAACGGGATTTGCCATATCCACCCTGGTTTTACCAAGAACAGCTTCCCAGGCTACCCTTAACACAGGAGCAAAGTATGAAGGTATCCCGAATGGACAAGGAGCTGGTCACAGAGTGGTGTCATCTCCTTCAGCAAGACGTGCAACCTCACACCAGGAGGACGATGGTGCTGTCAGCGGCTGTTAAAGCCACTGTTTCATTCAGCTTCTATGATCAGGAGCAGTGGTGACATATCCATTATCTCTCATCAATGTCACCATTTGGTGACAGAGCACATATGGTGGAGGAGGTGAATATAATGTTTTCTCCCTCAAGAGGGAGCTGTTGGTTGTATCCTTGTTTTTGCAGTATAACAATACTCCCAGTGGTGTCCATGGCTCTGTCGGACCCATATGTAAATGGGGAGAGATAGAGGAACTGAAAAAAAAACTCTCACTCCATCAATTTTGGAGTGTGACCATGCACAATACATCATGTTGTTGAATATCCAATGTCCTGGCAGAATCCAAAGCCTCTTCATTCAGAAGCAGGCAACTGTGCCCATCATCTTCAGGTCTCCACATAGAAAGAAAGAACGATATCTCGGATAAAGGCCATCCCCGATATATGTCTCAAAACATCGTCCCAGTGACCACTCCCCACCATCAAACAGCCACATCAAAATATCCCGTGTGTACTGAGACCAACGGATCCACTTGGAACATCAGAAAGAAGACCATCAGAGGGACAGAACAACATCTCTGATGTCTGAATAGGTCATAGTGAACCATCCAGTACACACTGTACCACTAAGTCCTGTAACGTCTCTTCATTTATTCAATGCACAACCTTTAATACTTCCTGAAAAAAATCACAAATTCACAGTTACCCAAAATATATTTATTCCCTCTGCCACATTTTTCATTTCTTATCCTTTTACAGATTCACTGGCTCCTGTTTAGAAATTAGTTTCCTCCCAAATAGCATTTTTGACAAATTTAGTTCTAATGCATTTGTTCCACCTATCTGAATCATTGATATAATTTGCATTAGTTGAGGACCCAACACTGGTCACTGAAGTTGTTAATTCTGTTAAACGGATAAAGACTAATTTATCCCAAATTTGTCTGTTTCTCGCTCAGTAATCAGTCCTCCCTGTACTCCAATGTCTGCTGTACTTTCAGGAGGAAGTGTGATCTAACACAAGGGGCAGTATATTAAGTATGAGGATGAGACTTTGCCTCCACCAGAACTGTGTGCTGGGTGCTCTTACAGATGCAGTTAGAGACAGATACATCTATGACAAGTAGTTTGGTGAGAATGTTTCCCACTTGTTGGTTCAGTCATCACTTCCCACAGTCTGACTGCTATGTGCTTTAGGCCTCACCCTGCTCAATCTGTGGTGGGCCTGTGAAGATACTCTTGGTGATGAATGTTTAACTACCACATCCAGAGTACATTTTGTGCCCTTGTCACCTTAAGTGTTTCCTCCAATTTATTTTCAATATCTAGGAGTACTGATTCATCACTGAGTGGTGGTGTGGTGTGCAGTAAATGTCATTATCAAGCAATTTCCATGACCATCTTTGGCCTGTTACCATGAGATTGCTTTGGGAAATTTCAGCTAACTCTATTTATAAATTCAAACCGGCACAAGACAATAGCACTTCACAGGAGGCTCCACAACACCGAGGATGTCACCTAATAAAGAGACAAAAATTTGCCATCACACCTCACATGCTCGGCAAACATATTAACATCTAGGATCCGACATCAAATGATCAAGGTATTATCTTAATCTTATTGGTTTTGTGTGCAAAGTGCCAGTTGAGTCAAGTGTGGGGAGAGATTTCCACCACGAGGCTGAGTGGATCTCAACAAACTTAATGGACAGATGGGACTTTATGATATGAATCTTTATGACTCTATCATATTCTATAACTGACTTTTCCTGTAATACTCTTCACTGATAGTTATTGCGACTGGCCGGACATCAGTTAATTGAACAAAACATAAGATCCCGAGGGAAGAGACCCCGGTCCAAGGAGAAGAAGACACTGTTTCGATATCGCCTCAGGCAGTTCAAGGGGTAAAAACATTTTCCCTATGTTTACATTTATTCACTACAGAGAATAGATCACATTTTAGACTAAATGACAGAAATTTCCAAACTCAATTTGTCTTCAAGTAAATGAGACAGAATTCTTCAAGATGACAAATGTTTTCACCCTTTGCATTAGGAACTGTAAAGAAGTCACCTGTGTGTGCTCTCAAGTGACCGAGTGTGTGGGAATAGTCTAAAAGTCATCTGTTCCTATGGATTTGTGACTGAGAGTTTGGAAACGAGTGTGTTTTGTGATTTACATCACATTTTTGTAATTCGGAACTTACCTTTTGTCATTTCAGTTCCAATTTGATCAATACATCTCTGAGCACAGTGAAATATTTGAAAATCACTCTTGGTCCTCAAACAAACTGGTAACTTTGCCTCCAGGCTGATATATAATTTGTCTTTTACCTTCCTCACAGTTAACGTAGTGACAATCTACGTCCTGCTTTATAAAGATTGTGGATTGTCTCCATGTGTCAGACGTTACCTGGGGGCCATGGCAGTGGCCGATCTACTGGTCATTATCCTCGACCTGATATTGAGACACATTCCCATTGTTTATCAGGAACAGTTTTATTTCCTGCGGACCATCCCCGTGTGTAATATCCACGCCGTCCTGCTTTATGCAGCCACTGACTGTTCTGTCTGGTTCACCGTCACTTTCACCTTTGATCGATTTGTGGCCATTTGTAACCAGAAGCAGAAAAGTAAATATTGCAGTGAGAAAACGGCGGCTGTGGCTCTGGGAACAGTGTCTGTGCTGAGCTGTTTAAAGAACATTTTCTGCTATTTTATGCTCTCAAGTCAGTATGCACTGTGGAACATTCCCTGGTTTTGTGATGCGTCACTCAATGTTTATTCCTCTCGTGCCTGGGTCACAATCGAGTTCCTCCACCACATTCTAACCCCGACTCTCCCATTTCTCCTGATTCTGCTGCTCAATGTTTTCACCGTCAGACACATTTTAGTGACCAGCAGAGCCCGCAGGAGACTCCGGGCTCACACCAATGGGGACGGTCAGTGTGACACAGAAATAAGAAATCGAAAAAATTCAATTATTTTACTATTTGTAATCTCAGTGAATTTCATCCTGTTATGGTCAATGTTAATGGTGTATTCTGTATGGATCCAGATGTATAATTTTGGGTATAAGTCTTTCATTCTAGATTACTTTGTGATGGAAGTGGGCTTCATGCTGCAGCTCCTCAGTTGTTGCACAAACACTACGATTTATGTCGTGACCCAGACTAAGTTCAGAGAACAACTGAAGAATGTGCTGAAATTTCCCTTCACTCAAATTAACTGATCAATAGAACTCACTAATTAATCAATAAATCAGTACTATCTCATTACAATTCTAATTTGCAGCAATGAATTAGTCTATTTTTGTCACATTAGCCCGAGGATAGTGCTGAATTGTCCAACCCTACCACACAGGTTACAGGGCATGTTTCATTCAGTTTTCTTCAAAACCCATGGTCCAGTGTGAAAAGGCACTGTCCCAATTACTGTACCTGTAACTGCAATTTGTAAATGGTAAAAACGTTTGTTAAGTGATGCCAAGCAGCACTTTTGTATTTTGCTTTTCTTTTTATTTAAGATCCTGGGCTGGCGAGAGACAAGACAAGGCCCTCCTCCTCAGGGAAGGCCAGGGACAGGTGCTGAGGTCAGGAGTTGTGTTAAGGTAACTCTGTACTTCCTTTTGTCTCTATCTCCTGCCTTGTACTCAACACCCAGCAGTAAATCAGAGCATACTTATCATTCATGGACAATGTGCCTGTATGCAATTCTATTTGCGTGTGTGTGTGTTAGTTTATTTGTTGTTGATGTTAGTGTGTTGATGTGTGTATCCATGGTTGTGTGTTTCTCTGTGTCTGCATCTCTGAGCAATGCAGTCTCTGTTGCTTTGGTGGTAAACCCATTCAAATGGGAATCAAAGTCTTTTGTTCTCTATCTCCCTGTTTTTCCCTCTTGTAATGAATTGCAAACGCAATCCTGGTGTTTATTACAAAAGGATTGCATTACAAAGGTAAAGGAGTGTTGATACAATTATGTAAGGATTTGGCGAGAGCACACCTGGAGTATTGCATCTAGTTTTGGTCTCCATACTTGAAGAAGGATGCGTTTGCACTGGAGGCAGTTCAGTGGAGTTGCACGGGTTGATTTGTGGCATAAATGAATTGTCATACAAGGAGAGGTTGAATCCCTTGATCTTCAATACACCAGAGTTCTGAAGAATGAGTGGGAACCTGATTGAAGTGCAGAAAATATTACAGAAATGCACATAAAAACAGATGTGCCTCTTTGTGGGACAGTATCGAGCAAGACTCAGGGTGAGCTGAAGCTTTGAAAGTCGGTGCCCCAGAGACTGTGGAGGTCAGTTATTGAATCTGTCCAAGAATGCAATTGACAGATTTCTGCAGAGTAAAAACATCAAGGGCTCAGGGGACAGTCGAGGAAAATCTTGAAAATGTACATTTCAATGCAGTTTAGCACTGTGTAATTAATCAAGTTCCTCGAACATCTTCGGAATCCACGAGTGAAGATTTCATATCCCAGCTCTCAGGCAATTTGCCAACCATTAAGGTATAATCCAAAATATGGAGCTACATGGATGTGCTCTGCTCCAGTGTCACAATTGGTCAGCATGTAGTATTTATTTAGCAGTATCGAGGTGTCTGCCAACGCTGAGGCTTTGAGTTCAAGCCTCACTTGGAGCAACTTCAGTTTGTCATGCTTCAAGAGGGTATTGAAGAAAGTCAATTCTGCCAAAGTTTGCAAAAAAAAGTTCTGTGCATTGTGAAATGACTCAACGATTGACAGACAACCTGCAAATATTCACAATGTGAAGGAATATCTTCAGAGAGAGAAAAGAAGGTGATTTTTTTCAGCTCAAAGACATTTCTCACATGGGTGACTGCACTGAGTTAAATTGGGGGAAAAGGGCTGTGAATACCATTTCAATTTATTCACTTTGCTGCAAACTCGCAAAGGTCAGTGAAATACTACAAATGGAATCAGATTTACCGAATTCAGCCGTTCGAATGTTACGTTCTACTTTAGTTAGAAATGTTATCAGATTTAAATACAGAGCTGCTGAGAGGAAGGGAGGGTTCAAAATGCAAAAAAAAAAGACAGACCCTTGTATGTGGATTTCTTGGATGGAGCTCAGAAAGTATGAAATGTACCTCAAATCATTGGGATGTGGTTAAATCGTTAAGGCACCAGTTTAAAACGGGAAGCACGACAGTTCCCTTCCTAATCGAAAGGGTCTAACTTTACTTTTCAATTGAAAATATATTCCATTTATAATGCATCACGGAGAATGAACTGCCGAACTTATTCAGCTGCACGTGTACAATAAATTTCATTGCACGTGAAGTCAAATAAATTCGAAATTATTCCCCACCTCCCCACAGCCTTTGTCTCACTGTTAAGGTGCCTGTTTAGGGACCGAGGGGTGCAGGTACAGAAACCTTTGAAGTTTACTGCACACTTAGACAGGGTGGTTAAACCAGCTTTTGGCGCACTTACCTTCTTTGCTTAGTCGTTTGAATTTGGGAGTTGGGAAGTCACGGAAGTTGCACAGGACGTTGGTGAGGCCTCTTCTGGAATACAGTGCGCAGTTTCGGTCACACAGTTGTAGGAGCCATATTTTTAAGCTGGTGAGTATTAACAAGAAGGCTACCAAGATGTTACCCGTGTGGAAGGTTTGAGTTATAAATAAAGATTGGACAGACTGTGACTATTTTCTCTAGTCCTTCGGAGGTTGAGAGGCGACCTGACAGAAGTTTATAAAATAACGAGACGTGTAGACACTAATAATGGTCATTTTCTTTTCGCTGGTATGGGGCACGTGAAGACTAGAGGTCATTTATAAGTTGTGAGGAGATAATATAAAACAAAGATATGAGAGGCAGAGCATCACAATGACTGTGAATAAAACGATGGCAAGTTGTAGCAGTGAAACATGTGGCAGAGAAACGGGTGACAGTGATGCTGGCGTGCGACATCTCAAATGTGTCATTTGCCAGTGAAATTCACCGCTTCACCAAGTGGAGAACATTGAAGTGAAGCAGTGACAGCAACTAACTTAGTTGGTTATTCATTCTGCGAATGCTCTTTCCGCGGATGTCCCTTTTAACATCACACGTGGACAGGATGAAAGATGCAGCAAAATGTGTGGAGCAGTGGGTGTAATTGGTAATGCATCTGACTTTGGATTAGAAAATGGAAATGTTGTATCTTCCCCCTCTGGAATGACATTGACAGCTTTCCCACATTTGCAAAAAGACAGTTGCTTCCAAAGATTTTTTCTTTTTGCAGGTTTTTTTTGTTGGATTCCAAGCAGCTGAAGTGATTGGATAGCTGCATTTTGGAAATTGAAAGTTGACCATGAGCAAATTCAGTGTGGGACTATTTCAACTCACTGTCCATTTCATATCTCAGCTCATGGCAATGGCTCCCATTGTCAGAGTAACTGCTTGTGTTCCACATAAAGCTGCCTTTTGCCAGGGAACCGTGTGTACGGTGAGGATACAGTGCGCTTTTAATACAGAGGCCTCTGTCACTCTCGGAGGATATATCTTTGTATCTCCCTCTGTGGCTTAACATGAGGATGATTACTTCAAAGTGCTTTAGCATATTTTTATCATCTCAAACTTCAGTCCCATTCTTTGATTCCAGGGATAATCTCATTAAAATTTGCACTCTCAAATTAAGAAAACCAAAAGCAGTGGGAGAAACACTGGAAACTGGGACTAGAAAAGATCTGAAGGCACACACTGACAAGATGGACAAATGGTCTTTTTCTATACGATTAAAACCTCCAAGAGGGAGAGAGACTGACCTGCAGCCAAAATAAACAATAGGCTGAAAAGGCTAAAGCAGTGTCATTGAGAAAAGATGGCAAGGGCCACAATGCTTTCCCTGGTGGCCCAGTGGTTAGGGTTTGGCCCCCTCACCACTGTGGCACAGGTTTTGATTCCCATGTTTCGCCTCCCAACTAACAGATTTTGTGTTGTTTTTCGTGTTATGGTTGGCATTGGGTAGTTTGGTTGAGCTGATGGTGAGAAATTCTTTCCACTGACCAGGCGCAGTAACAGTTCGATTCCCTCTTCTCCGAAACTGAGACTGACACTGCAAAGGCCCATCGGCATCTCAGACGGTCTTAGATTTCATAATGAACCACATTCGCACACTCCCAAAGATTTTCGCGGGAAGATGTCAAACAGCGAAGAGAGGACACTGCTGCAGATAACAAGGGCTCAAGTGGGATTTAAACGTGGGACCTCTGAAATCCTCATCAACGACCCTCACACCTCTACACCAATGAACAGTTTCATCGAGCATCAGCTTTCTGCTGTAATCTAGTTGACTGTCATACAATGAATGACCTTTGGATGTTGGAGACAGCTTTCAAGTTCTATCTGCTCCAGAGGTGAGTAATAGCATCTTTGAACAAGCTGCTTACATTTAAAAAAAAAATCTCAGTTCAGGCAGTGAAAGCAACAATGAACGGCTTTTTCCCATTCTGCCCCTGCTCCCAGGCTGCTGCTCTTTGCTCCTTTCCCCGAGCACCGGGCTGCCTTCAATGGCAGATGGATCAAACCATTTCCCCCCACGGACAGGCAGTGCTTGGTAATGGTATATGTTTTGCGGCCCCTTCTTGAACACGGGAAAGGTGAAAAGCAGAAGAGGCAGAATCAGACGTCATGAAATTATAAACCACGATTGGAAACTTCCATCAAGTGACATTAATCAGAGACAAAGAGAAAGATACAGAGCTGCTAGAAAAGAGAGAAGTTGACACTGGAGACTATTCCCTTTAGAAACTTAATACAGGACATGTCTTTGCAGCGTGTTTGGTTTTCAGGATTCGACTTCATACAGCAATCTTGCAGAAAGTCTTTTGCAACGCGGACGTCAGTTTCTTTGTTATGGCCGGGCAGGAGTTAATATCTGACACCAACAGTTCCTAATTAAGAGAATCCAAGTGAAACACTCACTCACTGAGAGTCATCCCCAACGTCCCTGAGCTGCGGAGCTGCAGGCAGTTCAAGGGAGGGTTAAAAATGAGCCATTGTGTCTCCCTCGCCTGCTCTGTCACAGAGACAGTGAACAAAATCAGAAGTCACACGACACCAACTTCTAGTCCAACAGGTTTATGTGAAATCACAAACTTTCACAGCGCCGCTCCTCCATCAGGTTAAGTGACACTTTTCACCGGCATCGCCACATCACAGCGACAGAGACTGACGTCATAAACCCATGGCGTCATTCCCGTACAGGAAGAAGACGTTTGGCCCATCGAGTGCACGGAGATTCTCTGTCACTTGTATCTCTCTCCGTGGTTATCCACAATCGGTAATATCTGTCCTAATAATGGTGAACTGTATCTGTGACGTGATGCTGTCTCCGATCCTTTGGTCACTCACAACTTCTCATTTCACCTGAAGGACACTGCTTCCTTAAACAGCACGCGGAATTACTGCAGGGTGTCCTTTGCATGTAAAACACTGCAGCTGGTGTTTTTCAAATTCAGCATTTTATTCCTGCGATCTCAGAGAACAGGTTTAACAAATCAGATCATCGCAGGCCGAGACAGAACATGAGGAGGCCATTCAGACCTTCAGACACGTGTCACCTCATTTGCGTAAACTTGGCCCATGCATCAATATGAGATATTTATTTCATTTGCATGGACTTATGGGAAGCAGCTCAAAACACATCAAAATGATGAGGTCTGATTTCAATGAGATCAATTTCAGACTGAGATCCCTGAGAGTGTTTGCAGTGAATACATTGTGCACGGGGAAGAAGGAAGCAAATTTTAAACAACCCCTACATGTAGTCAACAGACACCATCACTGGTGGTGAAAAGTACTCTCTAAGTGCAGTTCTCTTTATGTTTCATGTTCTAAAATCCTATTTACCTGTTTACTGATCCTCACCTGTGGAAACAGTTTCTCATTGTCTACTGCCATGAAATCTCCATTTGACCCTCTTTGCTTGAAACAGAACAATCCTGGCCTTTTGAATATCTCCACAAATCTGAATTCCCTCAGCCCCAGGCATGATGAAGCCTGAAGATTGCAACAAAACTTTAGAAACAAAATTCACTTGGGAGGTGGTAACATGGAAATAAAACAAAACAGCAACAGAATCTCCTGCTTCACAAATCTTTCAAAACTTTCTGTGATCCAATTGGAAACAAATTGTATAATAATCCCTCAATAGAGAGAACCCGGTGCCAGGAGAACAGGCAAACAGCACCGTCTCAGGAGCAGGGAGACAGACTGAGAACAAAATATTCTTGAAAGTCTTTGCTGCTTTGAATTCCCTGAACAAAGTGGGATGTACCTCACTCTGAAAGAGGTGTGCCTCTGTTGGATGGCTCGTTGGCCTAGGGGTATGATTCTCGCTTTGGGTCTAATATGCCGCTGACATGCGAGAGATCCCGGGTTTAAATCCCGGATGAGCCCAGGTTTCTTCTCTTGACATTCACTGAATCACTCAACCAGCTTTGTGAGAAACGAAGCTGCTCTAACATCATTGTGAACCCAGCACAGAGAAACACTTGTTCAAAGCACAAGAGTGTTTCCGAATGTGTGCTCCGCAATCTGAATGATTCTGGAGATCGCACGAACTGCAAACACTGGAGACAGAATTGTTGCAGTGTGGAACTGGAGGAATGCAGCAGGTCAGGCAGCAGAGGAGAAGGAGAAAAGTTGACAGTTAGGTCCAAGGCCAATCATCAGAATGAATTCTACCCTTAATTATTGGTCAATTATGTATGTGTGAAAGTTCAGGAAGCTGTGAGGCAAAGTGACGCGTGTGAAGAATGTCATCAAGAAAGATAGATTGGAAAGTTGATATAGTTCTTCTTGGAGAACAGTAAACTGGTCTGAGTAAAGCTTTCCAAGTTGTGAATGGTATGAACAGGAGAACTCCCAGGATAAAAATGCTCACATGCCTGTAAAGATCGAGATCAATTAGGCAGAGGTGTAAAGTCATGATGAAAAGAAGTAAGAATTACATGACATAGCACATTTTTATACAACGACTAAGTGGACCTGTAAATCCCTGCCTGACTGCAACAAAGAGGCAGATTCATGCCACATAAAATGGAATTTGGTGGTTCTGTGAAAAGCCACAATGTGCAGAGTTACAGGTAGAAGGCAGGAGAATGATATTAAAACAGACACTCATGTACTTATTGTGGAGACCCGACGCACCCACAGCTAAGGCGAGCTACATGGTCTCCGTCTGCATTTTGACAAATTTTGTGATTCTGACTGGAATGACAGCTCGACCAACAGAATGTGGGAACTTAGACAAAGGTAATACTTACACAAAGGTGACATGCCTAAGCCACAGAAGATTACATAACAACAGTGAAGATCTTTTGACATCATTCTTTAAGGTACATGCCACACAACAGTTGAAAAGTTAAATACTTGTTGAAAAAGTCATGAGCTAGAGCAGCAGAGTGATGCAGCGGGAGCATGCTGGGCCCATACTCCAGAGATCGAAAACTCGAAACCATTCTCTGCCTTTTGCTACAGGCATATTGCGCTCTGTCCCGCATCCTGTGTTTTGATCAGTTCTCTGTTTCCCATAGCTTCATGTGCCTGAAATAAATATCTCATATTGATACACTGGCCAAGCTTGCAGAGGTGAGGTGACATACTTATGAAGGTCTTCTGCTTTCACTGTTGTCTGCCCTAAACTGAACTGTAAAACCTCTTATCTGAGATGGGAATAAACTGAGGAAGTTGAAGCACATCAAGTGCAACTTTTTTTTCATTTCTGCCAGTAATACCCCATGCCGTTTCAGATGTGAATGATGAGAGGATCAGCAGTGTGAGAGAGCATGGGAAGGCACAATGGTTCAGTGGTTAGCACTGCTGCCTCACAGTGCCACAGACCCTGCTTCAATTCTGCCCTCCGGAGATTGTCTATGTGGAGTTTGCAAACTCTTCCGGCTTCCTGTAGTTGTTCACGTTTCCTCACACAGTCCAGAGTTGTGCAGGTTCAGTGGACTGGCCGGGCTAAATTCCCCGTAGTGTTTGGCGATGCGTGGGTTATGGGAGGAGTGGGGTTGGTGGGATGCTTTGAGGTGCAGTGTGGACTTGTTGGGATGCAGGATCTGTTTCCACTTTGTACGGGTTCTGTCAGCATTATGGTGCAGACACGACCATTAGGGAGATATATCACTGAGAAATACAAGTGGTTTTGGGACACTGTGGCTTGATGGGCTGAATGGCCATGGATTGATGACATCAGTCTCCCTGTCTCTGAGAGGGAGCGGGTGGGAGAGAAACAATGGCTCATTTTTAACCCTCCCTTCTGCGTTGTACTGTCTGCAGCCCCGCAACTCAGGGCCGTTGGGGACGTCCATCAGTGAGTGAGTGTTTCACTCAGGTTCTGTTAATCTGGGACTGTTGGTGTCAGACATTAACTCCTGCTCTGGATGCAGCAAAGGAAAAGACTCCCGCATTGCAAAGGTGTTATTTGCAGGGTTGTTGTGTGCAGACAAATTCTAAACACCAAACAGGCTGCAAAGAAAGATCCCCTTTTAAGTTGTTGAAGGGACTAATCTCCAGTTTTGTCTTCTCTCTTTCGCAGCAGCTCTCCAAGCTTCTGTCCATCTCTGATAAATGTCATTTGACAGAAGTTCAAATTGTCATTTATTACTTGCTGCATAAGCCTGATTCCACAGCTCTGCTCCATCCCTCTTCCAGTGCTTGAAAGGGAGCGGTAGAGCATATACCATCTTCCAGCACTACCTGCCCATGGAGAGAAATTATTTGATGCATCTGCCAATGGAGTGAACCGTGTCCCAGCGGAAGGGACAAATAGAACCGTCCCAGGAACAGGGAGACAGAACGAGAAGATGCTCTTTGCGGTTTTCACTGCCTGAAGCAATGGGGAATAATTGTCCAATCAACATGTTCAGATATGTTATTACACACCTCTGGAGCAGCGAGAGCTTCGCCTCTGGTCACCTACACCTGAGGTAGGGGCACTACCACTGCCTGAGTGGCATCTGATTTATTGTTAAGTGGGACTTCATCAGACTGGGTCATTAGTCTCGTGGTCTGATTGTCACTTCAGCTAGATGTCGTCAGTGCAAGAAGTTGCAGATTTGAATCCTGTGTGAGGCTTTATTGCCTTTGACATGTGTTTCATTTTTAATGTTTGGGAGCACATGGAGGCGGCTCTTTATGAAATCAATTTCAGATTATGATCGAAAGCGTCTTTGCTGTGAATGTATTACATGCATCCACTTCACCTGAGGAAGGAGCCACACTCTGAAAGCTCCTGATTTCAGACAAACCTGTTAGTCTGTAACCTGGTATTGTGTGACTTCTGACTTTATATCATATTCAGAGGAAAATAAGTCAAGTTTTAAACCATGTCTGCTCACAGTAAACTGGCTTCCTCATTGGTGATGATAAGCGCTATGTAAGTGCAATTATGTCTCTTTCAACTGTTCTTAAATGAAAGTACCTGTTTACTGACCTTAGTCAATGGAAAGAAATTCTTGCTATCAGCTTAATCAAACTACCAAACTCCATCACTACCCACCCCCAATATTAGAAACGGCTCCAAAGTTGCCAGCTGGTCGGTGGAAATGTGGAAAGGAAACAAAACAGCTAATCCAGTCTCCCGCTTCGTAAATCTTTCATCACACTTTGTGATTCAGACTCAAGGGAAAGCAAAGGATCAACTTTCTGATTGAGCAGAATAAGGCAAGGCACCTTTCCCTTCTCTAAGGTGTGGGGACATTGATTCTGATGCTCTCGGTGTCATTAGCTGATCTGAGACATCGAAATAGTCAGAATTCAATGTAAAGATCAGGAATACAAGTAGAATCTCGGCTCTGGCACGATCAGATACTTGGGAACAGACAAGAAGTGAAAAGGCTGGAAGGGAGGTGGCCCTGGGTTCAGGAGAGCTGGGTTCTTGTGACATGGATGTCTCTGCAGTGGGTGGAATAAGACTCTTTCTGTGTCTCCACAATGAATGTCCCTGACTTTGTTTTGGAAAAGTAAAACTGGCAAAAGACAATTGCTATTCTTGTGAAATCACAATCTTAATCTGAAATTTCATTGCCCATCCCTCATTACTCCACAGATAGAGGTGATGAGCCACTTTCACGAGCTTCTTGGCAAGTAGAGCCCCTTTTCCGTTAGGGAAGAAATTCCAGGATTTAGACCCAGGTACACTGAAGAAACAATGGTGTGTTTCCAACTCAGAATGGTGAGATGCTTGGGGGGGGAGGGGGGCGTGTGGGTGGTAATTTCCCTTTGTATGTGCTGTCATTGTCCTTTTAGGCTGAAGGAAACTCTCACTGGGCTGTTTCTGGCCGATTCGGAGTGAGTGTTCTCTTTGTAACCAGGAACCTGTTCACAGCAACGAAAGGGAGCATTCGGCAGCTGCCCCGGGTTTGTGCTCCTCCCCGTTGTTCATCTGCCACTCTGCAGTTTATACTGCTTCACTTCGCTCTTCGGGCCAAACATCACTCACATCAGCTGCTTCCCGCCATTCCGAATGGTCTGCCTCAAACACGTGGAAGGGCAAACAGGAGCGTGGAATTTCAGGGACATTTCTGGCCTGTGGAGGAAATGATATAGTCATAATTTCAGATAATCTTTTCAGGGCACCTTTCGATCTTGGAAGCAGAAGATGTATAAAAATTACCAAAGGCCCCAATGAGACTTGAACTCATGACCCCTGGTTTACAAGACCAGTGCTCTAACCACTAAGCTATGGAGCCAGAAACACAGGTGCAGGAAGAGAGTCTCATGTATTAGAAATGACAAAGTATTTGATGACTGGAGATGATTATAAAAAAAGATGTAACAAAACCAAAACACAGCACAGGGGCATCACATGCAGAAGGACGGGAGAATGCGAGGCTGAATCAGACAGTGTCCTGAGTGACGTCAACAGATCTTTCCTGCTAGTCCAGTTATTCAGTGCCGTCACTATCATAGCCTGTTAATGGTTATCATTTACACTAATAAATATGAAATATTGACTGATCTTTAGAAGCAGAATTACGTCACTGGTCAGTCAAAATCAATTCACTCCATGTTACAGTTCCACATCAGCAATGCCAGCTGAAACTGTCTGGCGTGCAATCAGTTTAAAACAAGAACAGAGGGGAGGCCAGGAAAAGTGAATTGCAATGGTAGTTTGAGAGAGTTGACTGGAGGCCAAGTGGAGCCAGGCTCAATGTGGGTGCTGAAAACCAGTCTTCCCTTTTTATCCTGGTATACAGATCACATTGGATCAATCACACATGGACCCTCCTTCGTGTGTTGTCCTTTGCACATCACAACTCGGGTCTGTGCCTCGAGGGGCTCGGATACTTTTAATTTGGCAACAAACTCAGGTCAGTGGTGCACAAACTAAGCTGTGTCGGGGCACTGTTTAAACGGGCCACCGCTCATTGCAATGACCCAGAACTATGCAGAAAGAGGAAGAACACCAATACAAAATCTTCGCTTTGAATGGCTATCCCTGCAATTTCATCCGCAGGTGCTGACTAAACAGCAACACGAAGAGTACACATTATGCCCTAACACACTGGACACACTGCCACACATCAAGAACATATCAGAACTGACAACTCCTATGACCACTAGGAATTACGGTAGCACACAAGCCCAAAGCCATGCTACGACAAACATTCTCAAGGATTAAAGACACCATACCCACGACATGCACAACTGACATTGTTTACAAAATACCGTGCAACGATTGCCACAAACATTATATCAGACAGAAAGGAAGGAAACTAGCCATCAGTGTACATGAACATCAGCTGGCAGCAAAATGACATGACAAACTTTCCCTAATATCAGTACACCCGGATAATGAAGGCCATCAGTTTAACTGGGACAACATAACTGTAGTACTGCAATCCAAACACAGACACACATGGGAATTCCTAGAGGCATGGTTCTAGATCCATAATGCAGTCGGCAAACACACAGAATTGGACCCCATATGCAACACACACAGAACAGAATGCAAAATGACAGAAGTCGCTGGAACAGACTGGGCAGGATAAATTCCAAGTGGAGGAGAACAACATTGTTTCATTGGAAGTCTCACTCATGACGTGACCTCGCATGGGGACGAAAAGTCTGAATGAAAACAAGCCCCACCTGGGCGAGCAAGTTTACAACTTGTTAGCTTTACCATTTAATGTGTGGCTCAGTGTCAGTCTTTGTGATATGATACACATACTGTTCAACCTGCTTCTCTCGCTGGACACAAGGTTTCCTGACGCAAGACAGCTTTATGTGCAACACAAGCAGTTTCTCCTGACAATGGGTACCGTTACCATGAGCTGGGATATGAAATTGACAGTGAGCTGAAGTAGCCCCACACTCATGTTACTCATTTACCTTTCAATTTCAATTTTCAATTTCCAAAACCCAGCAATCCATTCACTTCCGCTGCTGGGAACCTGACAAAAACAGCATTGGGCAGACATTCCTCTTCAGAAGCGTCTGTCAATTTGCAAGGGTAGAAAAGCTGTCAACTTCACTCGAGCGAGAGAGGATACAATATTCCAAACTTCCAATTCAAATCAGATGCCGTATCAATTACACCACTGGCTCCACATCTTGCTGCAGCTTTCATCCTGTCGATTGCGATGTAATCAGGGATACTGGCGGAAAAACCATTTGCAAGGTGAATATCCTGCAAAATAATCACCGTCACTGCTGCACTTCAATGTTCTCCACTTTGTGAAGCAGTGAATGTCACTGGCAAACGAAACACACTTATCCTCACATGCCTGCTTCACTGTCACCTGTTTCTCTGCTGGAACTTGCCATTGTTTTATTCACAGTCATTGCAAAGTTCTGCCTCACATATCTTTTTTTATTAAATAGTCTCCTCGCAACTGAAAAACATCCCCTGATCTTGAAATCTCCCATCCTTGGGAAATGATGACCACAATTCATACTATCTCCGTGTCTCATTATTTTATGAACTTCTGACAGGCCGCCTCTCAACCTCTTAAGCACCAGCGAGAAAAGTCAAAGTCTATCCAACCTTTCTTTATAAATCAAACCTTCCATACCAGGCAACATCCTGGTAAACCTCTTCTTAACACTCGCCAGCTTCATAATGTGCCCCCTGTAATTGTGCGACAGAAACCGCACACTGTATTCCAGAGGGGGTCTCATCAACATCCTGTGCAACCTCAATATGACTTCCCAACTCCGAAACTGAAACGATTGAGCAATGAAGGCTGGCGTGTCAAAAGCATCTTTAACCACTGTCTAAATGTGATGTAAACTTCAAATAATCATGTACCTGGATCCCCTAGGTCCATGAGTAGACATCTTAACAGTGAAACAAAGTCTGTGGGAGGATGGAGAATAGTTTTGAATTTCTTTGACCTCACATCTAAAGAAATTTATTGTACACATGCAGCTGAATAAGATCAACAATTCATTCTCCGTGAAGAACTATAAATGAACCTGAATATTTTTCAATTAAAAAGTAAAGTTAGACCCTCTCGAGTTGGAAGGAAGCCATCGCTGTTCTGTTTCTGAGCTTATATTACCCAAGAAGTTCTGCACCATATCATTCATTCCCCATATCCTGATACATTAACTTTGGATCACTCTCCAAAGGTATCAGTAACTATTGCCAATCCTCAGTTACATCTGGAGAATTTGATGTTTGACCTTTCTGAACCAGTGCAGGTCGTGTGGTGAAGTCGCACTTGCAATGATATTAGGTCAGGAGTTACCAAATGATGGTGAAAGATTAGTGATGTTTTCCAAAAGAACAATTTAAATGTTTTCACATTTTTGATTCAATCCAATGATCTGACATATTACACAAGGTTGTCACAAAACAATATTTGATACCAGGTACTTATTAGGACAAGTGACCCAAAACTGGCCAAAGAAGTAGGTTTCAAGGAATATACTGAACAAACAAGGGGACTTTGAAAACCAGGAATGTTTAGGGAGTAAATTCAAGAGCTTTTGGCCTTAGGAACTGAAAACATGAAAAAGGTGGGAGAGTTAAAACCAGAAATCTACTGGAGGTTGGAAGTCAGGGAGAACAAATGTCTTGAAGGAAAAAGCAAAAGAACAGTAGATGCTTGAAAGTAGTAACACAAGCAGAAATTGATGTAAAACTCAGCTTATCTGGCACTGCTTATCGAGAAACAGCAGCATTACTGTTTTGTGTCCAGTGACCCTTCTTCAGATATATCTCAGAGAGTTTTGCAGCTGGAGGGACTATCAAACAAAAGAGGTGTGATGACAAAATTTCAAAATAAGGATATGAATTTCAATACCTTGGTGCTTTGCCACCCAGAAAATATCTATGTTAATGAGCACAGGATGGAAAAACTTGAAGGTGTTGAAATGGGTGAGAGTAAACACACGGGCAGCAGATTTTTGGATCATTTCAAGATTTCAGGGAAGTAGAATTAAGAAGCCGGCCGGGAGTGTGTTTGGGGACTTAAGTCGAGAGGTAACAAAGGAATGGATGAGAGTTTCAGCAGCAGATGAACTGAGATGCTGTTGAGGTTGAAATTGTATGTGGTCTTTGGGATAATGAGTGTAGGGGTGAGTAATGTGGTTGGAAGCTCATCTTGGGCTGAAATATTGCACCATGGCTGTGGCCAGTGTGTTACCTGCCAGTTACCAGGGGCAGGGATGGAGTCAGTGGAGAGGGAGCAGAATTTTGCTCCCAGCCTGGATTGACATTTATCATTGTCTATTTAAATGTGATCTCTATCCTTTTTCAAATGGGAATGGACTTGGCAGCAGAACTAATTTGTGAACCAACTTTCAGCTTTATTGAGACAAAGTGTGGAGTTTATCTGTTATGAAGTAAACTACAGTGACAAACTCAGACAACTACTTACAGTTGAATGTGGATTAAAAGCTAAAGTCAATAACTAGGCAGTAGAGCAGTGAAACAACTTACTGGACTTTTTTGCAGCCTCGGTCTTCAAACATTTCCTTCTGTTCTGGGCTTTTATCTTCTGATTCTCGTTGCTTTCCATCACACAGACCTTTCTTGAGAATCTCTTTTATGCTTGCTCTTTTTTAATTAACCTCCCGCTCTGCCCAATCACAGTTCATATGAACAACACTCACCCCACTTCACCACGTGGTGTTCTTCATGTTCATAATATTCCCTTTACATCTTACCTGAGGACTGTTATACCTGTATTTATTATCCTTATTTCACCGCCATTTCCCTATTCGCTGACAGAGCGGTATCAAGAGTATCTTTAGCTTTGAGCTGCAGGAAGCCTTTTCAATCGCGACTTATTAAAAAATAACAAAAGAACTGGGATGTTGTAAATCAGGAACAAAAACAAAGTTGCTGGAAAAGCTCAGCAGGTCTGGCAGCATCTGTGAAGGTAAAAAGACAGAGTTAACGTTTCGGGTGCAGTGCCCCTTCCTCAGAGCGACTTATTAAAACCCCAGGATCGCTAATGTAACAATCTTTCTCATCCAGTTCTCAGTCTCATTTGTCTCAAATCATTGTGACGGCGATCATTACCTTCTCACAATAACACAAAGCACTGCGCATGCTCCAGCTCACAGCGAAGTCTGGGTGATTGATGACAGTGCGAGACCAATAGGAGCACAGGGGTTCCAAGCATGACCGGGCGGATATCGCCCAATCGGAATGAAGAGAGGGCGGGATCAGTGAAAACCACGTGATCATCAACGAGAGCGGTCCAGAGTCGCTGAGGCCGGAGAATCCGAGATAACACGGTGTGCAGCTGGATGAACACAGCAGGTCAAGCAGTATCAGAGGATCAGGAAAGCTGGCGTTTCGGGCCTAGATCCTTCGCTGAGACCAAGATTTGTGCAACTGAGGTAAGAGCAGGCCGCGGTAAAGAAAGCAAAACGGCAGAAAGCTGGAGGGAAGTGATATTCGTATGGGTTTCGAAGTTTTACAAACAGTTAGTGCACGTCGGAAAACACACATTTGAAACTCGCAGACTCACGTTTGCAGAAAACAAATCAATGCCTCAGATGACGATAGGCCCGTGTGACCGCCACCATCTTTATTGGGGGCAATGATCCGCTGGGCGCATGCGCGGCAGCTTTAACTTCAAAAAGGGCCGGGGTGAAGCTGGGCGCATGCGCAGCCGCCTCTGGCTGAAAGTGAGAGAACAAGGTGTGGGGCTGGAGAACCACAGCAGGACAGGCAGCATCAGAGGGGCAGGAAAGCTAGCGTTTTTGGGCCTACACCCTTCCTTCAGAAATGGGGGAGGGGAAGGGGATACTGAAATAAACAGGGAGAGAAAGGGAGGCAGGTGGAGAGGAGAGCTCCAAATTAAAGAGACGGGGCTGGAGCAGGTAAAGATGAGTGTAGGTGGGGATGTACGGAGGGGATAGGTCAGTCTAGGGAGGAGGGGATAGGTGAGAGGAAGAACAGGTTAGGGAGGTGGGGATGAGCAGTTCTTTATTGCGAACTGAGTGTAGGTGTTCTGTAAAGTGGTCCCCATGCCTCTGCTTGGTTTCCCCGACGGAGAGGAGGCCACAATGGGTACAGCGGATGCAGTATACCACATTAGCACCTGCATTTCCCCATACAGATGGCCTAAAAGCCCTACGCTATTTCCTGTCCTGCAGGTCTGACCAGGTCCCCTCTACTGACCCCCTTATGCGCTTAGGTGAACTTGTCCTCACCCTCAACAACTTCTCTGTCAACTCCTCCCACCTCCTACAGACACAGGGGATGGCCGTGGGTACCCGCATGGGCCCAAGCTATGCCTGCTTCTTTGTCGAAACAATCCCTCTTCCGTACATACACTGGCCCTGAACCCCACCTCTTCGTCTGGTGCATGGATTACTGTATCGGCACTGCCTCGTGCTCCCACAAGGAGCTCGAACAGTTCATCCACTTCACCAACACCTACCACCCCAACCTTAAGTTCACCTGAGCCATTTCTTAACAGCTCTCTCACCTTCCTGGCCCTCTGTTTCCATTTTAGGCAACCGTCTACAAACCAAAATCCATTTCAAGCCCACCGACTCTCTCAGCTACCTAGAATGCACCTCCTCCCACCCACTGCCCTCAAAAAATGCCATCTGCTATTCCCAATTCCTTCAACTCCACCGCATCTGCTCCCAGGATTCCACTCCCGTATGTCTGATGTTCCTTTTCAAGGACTGCAACCCCACCCCCCACCTCTTTTTCACCCGCACCCCACCTACAGTGATCGAGAATGCCCTTGACCGTGTCTCCTGTATTTTTCCACAACTCCTAACTCGCACACCGTCCCTGCAATAACAACCGAAAAAGAATCTCACCTCATCCTCACGTACCACCCCACCAATCACTGGATCCAACGCATCATCCTCTGACATTTCTGCCATCAGCAATCCGACCCCAACACCAAAGACACTTTCCCTCCCCACCCTTGCCTGTTTTCCGGAGGGACCATACTCTCCGTAACTCCCTTGTCCGCTCCACACTCCCCTCCAGCCCCGCCACACCTGGCACTCTTTCCTGCAAACGCAGGAAGTGCTACACTTGCCCCCACACCACCTCCCTCCTCCCACACCCCCATCCCAACCCCCAAGAAGACTTTCTACATCAAGCAGTTGTTCACCTGCACATCTGCTAATGTGGTATACTGCATCCCCTGTTCCCGTTGTGGCCCCCTCTACATTGGGGAAACCAAGCGGAGACTTGCGGACCGCTTTGCAGAACACCTACACTCGGTTCACAATAAACAACTGCACCTCCCAGTCGTGAACCAAATCAACTCCACGTCCCTTTCCTCAGACTAAATGCCTATCTTGGGCAGCTGCACTGCCACAATGATGCCACCCAAGGGTTGCAGGAACAGCAACTCGTATTCTGCCTGGCAACCCTGCAGCCCAATGGTGTCAATGTGGATTTCACAAGCTTCAAAATCTCCCCTCCCCCCAACTGCATCTCAAAACTAGCCCAGGTTGACTCTGCTTCCCTAACCTGTTCTTCCACTCTCCTAATCCCTCCTCCCACCTCCAGCTGCACCCCCATTTCCTGCCTACTAACCTCATCCCACCTCCCTGGACTGACCTATCACCTCCCTAACTCCCCACCGATACTCACCTTTACCTGCTCCGTGCTGCCTATTTGACTTGTCTGTCTCCTCTCCACATATCTTTTCTCTCCATCTTTGATCTGTCTCCCTATTTCGTTCAGAAACCTCTTTCTCCTCCTCCATTTCTGATGAAGGGTCTAGGCCCGAAACGTCAGCTTTCCTGCTCCTTGGCCTGCTGTTTTCATCCAGCTCCACACCTTGTTATCTTAGATTCTCCAGCATCTGCAGTTCCTATTATCTCTTATCCAAGAGAAATGTTTGTTTCTTCTGGATTTCTTTCCCAGAGTGTGGGATAATAGCAGCTCGCGCTGCCCTTCGTCACTTCTGTGCTCCCTGATCACCTTTGTCGGTGTTTAATCTCTTCAGTCTCTAATGATGGATAGATTTGATCTCTGTAGTGTTTTACTGTTAGTTCCTTATACCTTTTGTCAATAAATTTTCCACTGCTCCCCACCCCCTCACTATGTGCTGCTCTCTTACCAGATTAATTTTTGAATGGTATCTTTCACAGTCAGGAAATATTTTCCCAGAAAGAGAGTGCATTTTTCTTCCATTTCAGACCATCAAATTAGACAGCATTTTTATTCTGTTTCATTCATTTTGCACTTCTGCAACATTTACTGTTTCTCCTTCCACAGATACCAGCGATCGTCGCCAAAGCCCTGTTGCCTGTCGAGAAGTTTAACCTTCGTGTCCTGCTGCAGTTTGTATGATGAAGGTGCTCCCACAATGCGGCCATTTGAGAAGTTACAGATCATTCATCTAGCAATACTGAAGAGCTAACGGTGTATGTCCAAATCAACAAACAATTTGTATTTTTATCATGTTTTATAATTTCACAAAAATATTATCAAGAAACTTTTATCGTAAGGCCATATTAGGTCAGGTGACCAAAAAGTAACTAAATTTGCAGGTTTTCATGACTATCTTAAAGAAGGAAAGCAAACCTAAGAGGTTTATCATGGGAATTCCAGACCATGTTGCCTGGCAACTGTAGAAACAGCCTCCAGTAGTGAAGCAATGATTAAACGCATTGTTGGAGCTGAAACTAAATGATTTGTCGAACTCTTGAAGACTGTGTGGTGCAGGGAGATAGGGCTCATCACAGCCAGGAATTAAATCAAGGATGAGAATTTTAAATTGTTGCTTCTAAATAGGAGCCTTTGTGGGTCAGGGAGCACAGCAGTGATGGGTGAACAGGTCTTGGTACAAATGAACTTGTGTGCAGCAGAATTTTAGGTATTCTTGAGGTTACAGGGACGTTGAATGTGGGAGGCTGACTGGCGGTGAGTTTGGATAGTTACGTCTAGAGGTAACACAGGAATAGTTGAGAGGTTCAGCAGATGAGCTGAAACTAACGTGTCACTGTCGGGTCATTTCCACTGAAGTGGAAATAAGTGGTTTTGCTGCAGGGCTCTGCAGTTACCCTCACCTCACCTCAGGATTCAGCTGTTTGTGAATATGTGGATTAAGTCTGTAATAAGATCAGGAACCGAGTGCCCGCCGTGGCCCAAACTGGGTATCACTGAGCAGGTTACTGCTGAGTAAGTGCTGCTTAATAGTGCTGTTGACAACACCTTCCATCACTTTACTGATGATAGAGAGTAGACTGCTTGAGGGGAAATTGGTCGGGTTGGATTTGCTGTGTTTTTGTGCTGAAGAGACGTGGGCAGTTTTCCAAATTGTCAATAGATGCCAGCGCTGTAGCAGGAGTGAAACAGTTTGGCTTGGCGCTGGCAAGCTCTGGAGCACTAGTCATCGGTATTATTGCCAGAGTGTTGCCAGGGTCTGTAACCTTTCATTCATTGATTAATATTATTTGAAATGAATCAAATTGGATGAAAACTCACATCTGATGTCGGGGAACCCTGGAGAAAGTGAGATGGATCATCCAATTGGCATTTTTGGCTGAAATTTGCTGCAGTCTTATCTTTTGCGTGGATAGGTTGGGCTCCTCTGTCAGTAAGGATGGGGATTTTTGGCATGCTTCCTCCAGTGAGTTGCTAAATTATCCATCACCATTCTCGACTGGGTGTGGCAGAACTGCAGAGCTCACATCTGATCTATTGGTTAGGGGTGGCTCAGCTCTAACGCTTGCTGCTTATGCTATTTGGCATGCAGATAGTCCTGTTTGGTAGTTTTGAGGTTGGCACCTTTATTTTTAGGTAAGCCTGGTGCTGCTCTTGGCATACCCTCCGATACTATCCATTCAACCAGTGTTGATCCCTGGGATCAATGCTTATGGTTGACTGTAGGATATGCCGAGCCACAAGGTTACAGACTGTGCTGGATTAAGTTCCGCTGCTGTTGATGTCCCACAAAGCCTCATAGATATCTGGTTTTGAGTTCCTGTGTCTGTTCCAAGTCTGTCTCTTTCAGCCGAAGTTTGTGCCACCCAACGCAATGGTGGGTATTGTATTAGTGATAATGGGAACTGCAGATGCTGGAGAATCCAAGATAATAAAATGTGAGTCTGGATGAACACAGCAGGGCCAGCAGCATCTCCTCTGTTGAAGGGTCTAGGCCTCAAAAGTCAGCCTTTGTGCTCCTGAGATGCTGCTGGCCCTGCTGTGTTCATCCAGCCTCACATTTTATTATCATGCAATGGGGGTATTCTCAAGTTTAAGATGAGGCTTTGTCTACACAGGACGACGTGCTGGTCGCTGTTATCAATCCTGTCACGGACAGGTGCATCTGCAGCTGGGAAATTTGTGACGATGAGACCAGCTATGTTTTTCCCTTCTGTTGGTTGTGGCACCACGTGCTGCAGTCCCAGCCAGGCAGCTTTGTCCTTGAGGACCTGACCAGCTTGATTGGTAATCCTGCTGCAAACTACTCCTGATGGTGGGCATTGAGTACATTTAGTGCCGTTCACTCTCTCAGTGCTTCCTCCAAGTGCTGTTCAACATGGAGTTTTTTTTTTCAATTAAAATTCACTCTTGGGATATGGAAATCACCAGCTGGACCAGTGTTTATTGCCCAGAAGGCAGTTAATAGTCAACCGCATTGCTGTGGGTTTGGAGTCATATGTATTGCAGACCAGGTAAGGATGGCAGATTTCCTTCCCAAAAGGATGCAAATGAACCAGATGAGTCTTCCCTGATAATCAGCAATGGTTTCATGGTCATCATTAGACTCGTAATTCCAGATAATTACTTAATTCAAGTTTCACCATCTGCCATGGCAGGATTTGAACCCAGGTCCGCAGAATGCTATCTGGGTCTCTGGATTAATAATCTAGCAATAATAATGCTGCCAATTTATCAGCTGAGGAAGGATGATACATGGTAACCAGCAGGAGCCATGAGACTTCCAGGCGTCGATGTCAAGTACTCTCAGGACAAATAATCCGGCCAGAATAGCACTGTGCTGCCACGTCTGCCGGGGCTGTCCTGCTCGTGGGACAGGCCTTCACTGAGGACAGTGGTGATGTGTTGTTGTCTGTAAGGTTAGTTTCCATGAGTCTGATGCTGTTTCTTGTCTAGACTTTGAGTCACCTCTCCAAGTTTTGCCGCTAGCCCCCAGATATGAGTAAGGTGGAGTTTGTGGCGTCGATAGGACTAATTCTGCAGATGTCTTTCCTCGTGCTTTGGTAGATGCCAAGTGGGCCACCCAGCTTCATACCTTTGTTGAGATTTTGCAACTGAGTGGCTTGGTTGGCAAATTTCTTTCCCTGAAGGACATTAGATTTATTTGTTTTAGTTTTCTGCCATTAGCAATGGTTCCATGGCAACCAGCTGATTCTTAATTCCAGTCTCTTTTAAATTGAATTCAAATTCCACCGTTTGATGCGATGGGATTCGACCCAGACTTCTGTTGTACATTTTAATATTGTAGATAAAAGTTAATATCACCAATGCAGGCTTTGTTTCTTTGCAAAACGCTGTCCATCATCCTGTCTCCTCCATCCTCCCCTCCAACAGCAAGTGAGGGAGACACATGGAGTTTCTATGTCACTAAGATTGAGGCAATCCAATCAGCTGCCTCTGCTGCTTCCCTCTCTTCCATGAGCCCACCAAACCCAATTGCCTGGCATGTTGCTCCTGGTTTTAGGCTTAAACTTGCATCTTTGTCAAGTCTCATGTCAAGCCTTATCAGAACTTGTCCTACCTATTCTCTCTCTCTCTCTCTCCCCCCCCCCCCCCCCCATGCCAATTCACAGATACTGTTACTTGTTCTGTCTGCTTCTCTTTTCTGGCTATGTCCTTCTCACCCATTCTGTTTGAAACCAATGTTTGACCTCACCATCATTGGAAAATCCCACTCCATCTCCACTCCTGCCTGAAATCAATGTTGTCGTTGTCCCTCAAGGGTCTATCCTTTTTCCATCCTGTTTCTCACCGACATACTGCCAGGAGGTGAGGTCTTCCACAAGCACTGTGTCAGGTTTTGCATGTATTCTACAATGTTCAGATCTTACTCCCCTCCATCACTCTCCTTTGCTCCACTGTTACTCAATTATAAAACTGCTTAGCATACTTCCACTACTTGCTTAGCTGAAATTTCCTCCAATAACACTTTGTGATAGGTAAACACGTTCCTGTCAGTTATTATGACAAATTACTTTTCCTTACTACTGTACTGAATCCATCCCTCTTGCTGGGAACTGTCTGAGGTTGAACTGCACTCTTCTCAATAATGTCCTCACATCTGGCCTCACGATGAAAATCCTAACATACATCTTCTCAATCACATGTCAGAAATTTCAATCTCTAAAATGCTCCTTCTCTCCACCTCAATCCAGCTCATTTGTGACCTAAACACCTTACCCATGTCTGTGTTGCCTTAAACTTGACGATTCCAAAAGAGAACCCTCTATTGTCTGCCTGATCCAGAATCTGCTCCCATGATGGGAAATATCCCCTCAGCATTTATCCTGTAAACCCACGTAAGAACCCTATATTTTTAATTAGCTCGTCTCTCCATCTTCAATAATCTAAATAGTAGATTCCAGGCCTGTTCAATCTTACCTTAAATGATAGTCCCTCCAAACCAGTGATCATGCTAGTCCATCTTCTCTGAAATGCCTCCAGTGAAGTGATATACTTGCTCAAATAAGTGGACCAAAAAAGCTGCTCGCATTCCTCCAGATGTTGTCTTGCCAGCAATTTGTACATTTGTCCGAAGACTTGCATTCCAAACTCTTATACTACAAACTCCTTGATATAAGGGATAACATCCCATTACCCTTCCGGATTACCCGTTGCAACTGTGTGCTCGCTTTGTGTTTCCTGCACAATTATTCCTGAGTATCGTTGTGTTACAGTTTTCCGCAGATTTTACCTTTTTTAATAACACTGTATTCTTTGGTTGTCTCCTCAAATGAACAACTTCACACTTTCCCACAGTTGTACTCCATTTGCCAACTTGTCGCCCGTTTATCAATGTCTCTCCATAAACTGTAACCCTCATGGAACTTGACTGTTATCCCCTCTTTTTAAATGCGATCCTCCCTCATTCTTTTTGTTGGGAGCACTGGGCAAGATGGCGCATATGTAATTGCTATCTTTTTAAGGGGCATTCTTTCGAATGACCAGAGGCTTACTGTCCATTGCTCAGAATCGAGACAACTTGTCCATCAAGCTGCATCAGCTTTTCCGGCCCAATATCTCATTGTGGCAGTGCAGCAGCACAGAAGGAAAGAAAAGGAAGCGAATCCTGCTGTCTGCATCTCACTAACTCTCGGGCATTCTTTGCCATGTGTCAAACACCTGCTGATCTGTTTAGTGACATGAAGCCCCAAGGTGGAAATTCCTAGAAACCCCAATACATTTCCCCCTGAATCAACTGCTGACCCCCACAAGGAATAATGTGTCGCAGGGACAATGCACAGTTATCCTCGGCCAGGAGGAGGGGATGGTGTGAAATTCTAACCGGACTGATTGGATTTTATGAATTTGTGTTACAGGATATTGCAAGTGGACTTTCAGGTGGGAATCTCAATAATTGTAGCACCAGACTCTGACAGAATTACTCAATTCATCAGGACCTGGATATTCGCATTATGTGAGTATTGTGTTCCTGCTCATTTCCCATTTGCCACGGAAAATTTCTCTTTTATATCACCCCATTCTCTCAATAGATCGTCCCTTAAACTTTCAATATATGTCGTGTAATCATTTGTCTGGTCAGTTGATGAGCGGGTGTACGTTTTATCATCGTAATGTATATCTTTTGTAAACATCTCTGTCAAAGGTCCCCTCAAAACCCTTTGTTACTAGGAGAATAACCTCAGTTTCCCCAAACACCTGATTCCGCAATGACTGACTGCCGTCGACAAGGAACTCATCCGGCTTGTGTTGAAACGTTTTCCACTTCCCTGCATCAGTGCAGCCCTGACAATATGAAAGAAAGTGAACAGCCTCCAGATGAAGCACTGTCAGAGTGGTGTCCCATCCACCACATTCAACATTGCCCTCTACACCACTGAGCAAAGTGGCATCACTGTGCCAAAGGTAAAGTCACCATTGTCCTACCTGACCATAGGGCTGGTTTAACCTGAAGATTACCACACCCCAGGCAAGGGGAGAGTTTGAGAAGGAGAGTTCATCCATTGTAGATGGATATTCTCAATATGTACCAGCAATGCCCAAGTCACATGAAAGAACAATGTTTTAAAAAAAAAGCCCTAACCATGCAACTAAAAACCCTCTTCCTACAAACCATTCTGTTAAATCTCCTCTGCCCCCTATCAGGGACCATCCCGTCCTTCACAGTGTGTGGGGGATCTTTAGTTTGTACAGACTCAGCTCGTCTCTGTTCCTGTCTGTGATGTCATCATGCTGTGACAATGGCACTGAGCCTCACTGTCTGTGAGGGTGGTAGGCACAGAGATCCTCATAGCGTTTAAGGCATATTTAGATGCACACTTGTGATACCAACGCAGACAGGTCTATGGGCCAAGTGCTGGAAAATTAGATTAGAATAGTTAGGGTGTGGTTATTAACTGGCACAGGCTGGATGGGACACAAAGCCTCTTTCTGTACTGTAGACCTCCGAGACACTTCACATAGGAAGATGCCCAGCAATATTTCAAGCCATTTCAGAAAATGAGATACTAGAATGAATGACTCATGATTGCTCAGTGTTTTCTGGAGAAAAGTGAGGTACAAAGATGAAGTGGTTTACCAGGAAGTTCTGGAGCTTGAATCCCAGGAAATTGCAAGTGCCACCATCAAGTGGAGGAATAAAAATGGGGCATCATCATTAGGACTGTATTAGAGGAAGGGACATGTTGAGATTTGTGAGGCTGGAGAATATTAGAGACAGGAAGGGTTCAGAGACTGGAGAAGATTACAAAAATAGGGAAAAGTGAGGTTGGAGGAGGTTACAGAAATGGTGAGGATTGTGAGGCTGGATTAGATGGCAAACAAAGGGAGGTTTGTGAGGGTAAAGACAACTGCAGCGCTGAGGAAGTTTATATGGGCTGGAGGAATTTACAGAGACAGGAGGGTGTTGAATAAAGAACGAAGAAAATTACAGCACAGGAACAGGCCCTTCGGCCCTGTAAGCCTGTGCCAATTCAGATCCTCTATCCAAACCTGTCACCTATTTTCCAATGATCTGTATCCCTCTGCTCCCTGCCCATTCATGTATCTGTCTAGATACATCTTAAATGATGCTATCGTGCCCACCTCTAACACCTCCGCTGGCAATGTGTTCCAGGCACACTCCACCTGCTGTGTAAAGAATTTACCACACATATCCCCCTTAAACTTTCCCCTCTCACCTTGAAATCTGGAGGAGATTACAGAGGTGAGGTTTGTGAGACTGGAGGAATCTACAGAGATGGTGATAATTCAGAGGCTAGAGAGGGATTCCAACGATAGGCAGGTCGTGAGGCTGGAGAGGGATTTCAGCAATGTGGAGGGTGGTGAGGCTCGAGGTGATGGCTGCAATAGTGCAAGTAGTGAGGCTTGAGGGTCATTCTCATGATAGGGAGGGTGGTGAGGTTTGCGATATGATTCCTGCAATAGAGAGGGTGGTGAGGCCTCAGGGCAGGTTATCGTCTTAAACAGCACAGTAGAGTACACAGCACATGGAGTGCAGCAGTTACAGGAAGTGGTTCACCATCACTTTCTCCAAATCAAATAAAAATGGGCAATCAATATTAGTCTGTGCAGCAAAGGCCACATCCCATAAATAAATTAAAATTATGGGTTTCTGGTTGGAGAGAGCTAGAAGAAGCTGAGATAATTCTCCTTGGGGCTAATTAGCAATGATTTTGTTGAGTTGTAGATTTGTTTCCAGGATATTAGTTTGCAGAGAGAGAAAAATTATTAACAGTGTCAATGTTGGTAACCGCAGAATACAACACTCAGATAATTGGCAAATAATGCAGGGTGAAAATGTGAAGATTACTTGACTCAGCAAGTCCCCAGGACCTGGAACAGTCTGAACGGCAACTGGAAGCAGATTTAGCAGTTATTCTCAAAAGAGAGTTGGGATTAACTTTTAAGGCATGATCAAGAGGGCAGTGGACAAATGGCAGGGGAATTGGGTCAGATTTGCATCACCTCTGAAATGAGAGTGAAACTTTTGACAGGGTTCCACATGGTAGACTGATGAGTAAAGTTAGATCACATGTGATTCAGGAAGAACTTGCTAATTGGAAGCAAAATTGGCTCAGTTATAGGAGAGCAGGTGGTGCTGGAGGATTTTTCAGAGTGGAGTTCTGTGACTAGTGTGTTCCACAGCCATCTGCACATGGTCCACTTCTTTGTTCTTCAAATATAATTGATTTGGATGAGAATTTAAGGGACAAAAGTAATAAGTTTGCAGATGATACTGGAAATGGTGGTTATAGTGGTTACTGAAGGTTATCTAAGGTGACAGCGAGATCTTGATCAATTTGCTCAATGGGTTGCGGAGTGGAGGATGAAGTTCAATTTGAATAAATGTGAGACATTGTATTTTGGTAAAATGAACAAGTGTAGGACTTGCGCAATTGATGGTTGCACCCAGGATAGTGTTGTGGAACAGAGAAATGCTGAGATTCAGGTACATAATTCTTTCAAGTTTCTGGAGACAGGTAGACAGGGTGGTTACCAAGTTGTTTCGCACACTTGCCTTCATTGCTCAACCTTTGGAGTCTCGGAGTTGGGATGTTGTGTTGAGATTGTACAGGACATGGTGAAGCTTCATTTGAGGTATTGTGTGCAGTTGTTACAGGAAGGATGTTATTATTAAACTGGAGACAGGTCAGAAAAAATTTGCTGGGATGTTGCCAGGAATGGAGGGCTTGATTATTAAAATAGACTGCCAAAGCTAGGACTTTTCTCACTGGAGCATAGGAGGTTAAGGGGTGACCTTACAGAGGCTTATAAAATCATGAGGGCACAGATTATGTTGCTATTAAGGGCTTTTTTCCCTACGGTTGGGCGATTTCAAGACAAGGGGACACGTGTAAGATGAGAGGAGAAAGACATATTTAAAAAAAAGACATGAGTCTGAGATAGCAAATAAGTATTTCACATGAGTATTTACTGCAGAGAAGGATATGGAAGCTAGAGAGCTTGGAGACATAAATGATGAGTCGTGAAAAGTGTCCATATTACAGTGGTCTAGGTGCTGGACGTCTTAAACTGCATAAAGGTGGCACCTAATCAGGTGTTACCCACAAACTACCCACAAATAGAGAGGGTGGTGAGGCTTCAGGGCATTTCCCTTTTGATGTCCTGGAACATGTACTACCGCTGGGTCCCTTGCTGAGATATTTGCATCACTGACAGACACTGGTGAAGTGCCAGAAGGCCGGGTGGCGAATGTGGTGCCATTCTTTAAGGAAAAGCCAGAGAACTATCGACCGTTGAGCCTGATGTCAGTGGTGGGTAAATTGCTGGAGGGGATTCTGAGGGACTGGATTTGCATGTGTTTAGAGAAGCAAAGACTGATTAGGGATAGTCAACATGGCTTTGTGAGTGGGGAATCTTGTCTCACTAACTTGACTGAGTTTTTTGAAGAAGGCAAAGCAGTGGACATGGCCTTGCTGAAGTCCATATAAACATTCACCAAAGCTCCACATGACAGACTGGTTCGCAAGATTAGATCAAATGGAATCCAGGGAGAGTTAGCTACTTGAAACAAAATTGGCATGAAAGTAGGAGACAAGATCATGGTAAGGGGGGTCGTGTTGTCTATTTTTTCAGTCGAGAGGACTATGAACAGCAGTGTGCTGCAAGGATTGGCGCTGGGTCCACTGCTTTTTGTCATTGATACAAATCATGTGGAATGCATATTGGAGGAATGGTTACTAAGTGTGCAGATGACACAAATTGTTGGTGTAGTAAACAGCAAAGAAGTTTGCCTCCAAGTACAATGGGAACTTAATCAGATGGGTCGATGGGCCGAGGAGTGACAGAAATCAGTTTAGTTTGGATAAATGTGAGCTATTGCATTATGGTAATGAAAATCAGGACAGGGCTTAAACCCTTAATGATGAGGCCCTGGGGACTGTTACACAACAGAGACTCCTTGGGGTGCAGGTGCACAGTTCCTTGAAGGTGGATTGTAGGTGCAGAATGTAGTGAAGATGATATTTGCTCTGCTTGCATTTATTGGTCAGTGCATTGAGCGTAGGAGTTGGGAGGTCATGTTATAGGCTGAACAAGGCATTGATTATGCTGTGTTTGGAATACTGTTCAGTTCTGGTCTCCCCGCTGTAGGAATGATGCTGTTAAACTCGGCAGGGTGCAGAAAAGATTTACGAGGATGTTGGAAGAGTTGGAAATTTTGAGCTGTAGGCTGAATACGCTGGGGCTGTTTTTCCGAGAGCATTGAAGGCTGAGAGGTGACCTTATAGAAGTTAATAAAATTATGGTGGGCATAGGGTGAGTAGCCAGTTTAAGCTGAGAGGGAAAGGTTTTTTTTTAAAAGGGAAAGTGGGTGGTGCCTGTGTAGAATGGCCTGCTGGAGGAACTGGTGGAAGCTGGGACAGTTATGACATTTGAGAGGCATCTGGATGGGCATGTGAATAGGAAGGGTTTCGAGGAATATAGGTCAAATGCTTGCAAATGGGATTAGATTAATTTGGGATATCTGGTCAGCATGGACAACTGGGACCAAAGGGATTGTTTCCTGGTGTACAACTCTGACTAAGCATTTTTTGTTTACATTTCAGATTTCCACAATTTTACTTCTGCACCGTTCTTAGTCTTTCGAGCCCTCTGAAAGACTGAGTTACAGATCTATACAATGCCTGTCCTTCCTCCCTGGCTCTCCCACCTCTCTCTTATGGTAGGTTTGTGCAAACACTGACTGGATCCCTTACCTGGAGGATATTTATTTATGAATTTGTTCTAATGATAATCCAGCATATTCCCCAAGTATCACTCCACAAATGTCCAGAGGATTTCTCAGTTTCACAATCTGTGTGTGTTCTTCTGGTTCCTCGCTCACTGCACTTGCTTTCTGTTTGAAAGCTTAGTCTACAGTTGGAGAATTCAAACAGGAACACATCCAGATCTGACAGTTACTTTGTTCATCACAACTCAATTACCTCAGGATTTTGAACACTGAAGGAAAAAGCAGCACTCACAGTGGGGAGAAATGCACATGGTCTGTGAAGATTCATCTGAAATGTCCTTACACCAGCTCAGTGACACTGGGGAGAGACCATTCACCTGCTCTAAATGTGGGAAAGCATTCACTCAGTCATCCAAACTGTTAACACACCAGTGGGTTCGCAAAGCAGCACAGTTGAAGGATTTTGCTGTCACTGTCACTATCAAATGAACCATGGTTTTGGGCTGTTTGTACTGATGTTACTGATCCCGGTTCAATTCAAGGTACTGGTATTGTGGATAAAATGTTAATCAGTTGTGTATCTGTCAGGTAGAGCTTGGAAATAGTCACGTTGTCATGACACATCGACACATTCACACTGACGAAAGACTATCCACCTGCACGGTATGTGAAAAGGGATTTCCCGGTTCATCAGGACTGGTTAACTAGCAGCAAATTTCTGAGTAACTGTTAAGTTGGTTTTTGATTCTGCTGTTAGCTATATACAAACCATGTTTTTTGGGCTTGTTTCTGGAGACCATAGGATCCCTCCGGTGTGGAAGCAGACCATTTAGCCCATCAAGTCCACACTGAACTTATGAAGAGTGTCTTACCCAGACCCTGCCTGCGTGGGTTTCCTCCAGGTTCCTCCCACAGTCCAAAAATATGCAAATTGGGTAGATTGACTATGCTAAATTGCCCGTAGTGTCACGTGTGTAAAATGCAGGGACTGGGTAGGGTGGGATGCTCTTTGGAGGGTTCGTGTGGACTCGATGGACTGAATGGCCATCTTCCACACTGTAAGAATTCTATGATGATCTTGATGGCCCTTTATTTGTTAGTTATGTCTGGTCAATATGTCTGTGCACCTTTTACAATTACGGATTCTATTGCTCTCCACAGACATGTTTCAATTTTTAATAGATATTTGTTTATTGGAAACAATGCAATCTTTCCTTTTGATTTCTATCCACAAAATGAAAGTTTTAAATCGAAACATAAAATTGGGATGAGTCCTGCACTACAATCCCTGATTGGGGAAAATGCAATCAGCTATGAAACCTGGTGACCATTGTGACTCTGTCCGGGGGAAATGCAGTCTCCTCAGATCCTTACCTGTTGTCCGTAGCAATGATGGATCTCATGATGAATACATATACACCAGATATCACACAATGTCTTGGTTTATTTTCTATTTATTCTTCTGTCCATTACTCCACAGAGACTGAGATAACGGTCTGGGGACCTAGGTTTGAAACCCACCATTCCAGATGGTAGAATTTGAGTTTAAACAAAAAAATCTGAAATAAGAATCTAATGATGACTGTAAATCTGTTTTCATTGTTGGAAAAACCTATGTCTTTTAGGGAAGGAAACTGCCATTCTTGTCCAGGGATATCAAGATCCCATGAATGAATTTTTAAAAATTAATTTTAAATAAAACTCCTGCAAATACATTTATCTCTGTGTCTTAATTTATTTGACAACCGACAGTTCAAACTGGTTGATGGTCACTTTCACTTTCATGGTTGAAACAAAAAAAATGCGTGAATGGAACCACAGTTGTTCTCGTAGGAACAATGCATGCTTTGATGTGTTTGAAAAAAATACCTCATCTCACTTATGAGCCAGATATCAAAGTTGACCAGATCCAGATGCTGTGTACCATGGAAGTGAAATTCTTCACCGTCTTATCCGCTTGTGTTGCTATTTCAGGGAGCTGTGGACTTGAACCTCCCAAACTCCCGAACACCTTGAGAATTTCATCAAACTGACCCCCCATGGCAGGAATAGACAGGGCCAGCTTGGATTGATGATCATCATTCAGGCTCAACAAATCTACTGGAGCATTTTGAGAATGTAATTAGTGGTGAGTGTGGCCACCTCTCTGTACTGTAGTGATACAGATCCCCTGATCCTGCTTGCCCTACATGCCTGATATTGAATGATTCCGTGGACATGCTGTGTCAGGATATCCTGACTGAATCCTGTCTCCCTTGCCCTGACTGCGAACTGTTTCCCTGAGACTTTGCGACGTGACCATTTGGTCGAAACATGTGTTTGTTGCCACAGCTGCTGACCAGCCCTTGACTGTCTGCTGGTAATAACAGTGCTAAGCTGCCTGGCTTATGCCTGTGATAAACACCAGGCAAGACAGGAGCACTGTGAGACATTAGGTTCTAGTTGAGACTTCAAAGTGCAAAAATGCCAGGGAAAGGCAGAGATAGTGTGGCAGAACACATCTCAGGTGCTGAAAAGTTTGTAGAGTTCTGTCAGCAAGAATGTACTTTGTGCACAGGCAATTCTGCATCTTGATGTAGCATTTTTATTTAACTTCTGGCTCATTTCACTAAATCTGCAAATATCTCTTGGTCTGGCTAATGTGAGAAGTGGTAATCTGATGAAACTCACAGGCCTTGACGTGGGAAAAATAAAGCAGTCGCATGCACACTTGTTTGATTGGTTGCTCTTGCACTCAAATGAAAAACATGCGTTGTATACACCATCTTCTTTCCTGGCTCAGTGTTTCCAAAATCTCTAGATCAATACATCCCAAGTCGTCATCATCAGAGTCAAAACGAGTGAATACTTCGATAGCTTCATTTTTTTTCTGAAATGCTATTTGTAGTGAGGTAGTGTTGGCAGGCTATTTTCTTTTACTTCTGATGCCATGTGTGGATTTTCAGGGATGGTGTTGGTGGGAAGATGCGGCATGTGCCAGGGATGAGGCACTAACATTCAGAGCAAGTGCTGAACATGCACAAAAGGAGAGATTAACAGGTACCTTGGAACAAGCATAGTTGGAGAAGGTTGGGTGAGAGTACTGAGAGAAAGCACTTTGGTGGCAGCACCAGGACACGTGTTTGATTCCAGCCGTGGGTGACTGACTGCCTGTGTGGAGTTTGCACATTCTCCCTGTGTCTGTGGGTTTCCTCAGAGTGCTCCCACAGTCCAAAGATGCGCAGGTTAGGTGGATTAGCCATGTTAAATTGCCTGTAATGTTTAGGGAGAGGTAGTTCAGGTGGGTTATAGATCGGGCTGGGATGCTCTGAGGTTTGGTGTGGACTTGTCGGGCTGAAGGGCTGTTATGGTTCCAGAGTGTTGAGCAGATGGTGGAGAATCTGAGATAACAGGCCAACTAGGACTGAAGGAACAGGAAGTCTGATGTCTCAGGCCGAGACACCCTTCTTCAAGTTTTGATCAGGCTGTTTTTTAAACTTGGTTTAATGAGACTGTACCGTTCCTGGAAACACTGCAATACCAGGATGATGCGTGGAGAGGATGGAGCAAGCCCCTGTTCCAATTCCTGCTCCAAAAATCAGTTTGACATAGGGTCCTTAAGTAAAGGACATGTCACATATTAAAGCTGATAAGAACAGATTTTTTTTATTTGAAAAAATATACTTCATTCATAAGATGTACAAAAAATAAAACACATTTATACACCTACCCAGTCATGCAAGCTGCTCCTGGTTACCCAGGGGGCTACGTACACCAACTAAAGGAAAAAAACAAAACAAAGCAAAAGCAAAACAAAAGAAAAAATACCCTGGCAGTCGTCTCCCAGCACAGTCCCCGTTGGCCCCCTGACCAGTTGGGGAAGGCGTAAGCTGGGCCCAGTTACCAGATAGGGCCCTTTTTTCTATTCTGGACGAGGGGTTTCATACGGTGGTCTTTCTCCACCGTGCCTTGGCGTTAGCTGCCCCAAGCTTTCATGTGTCCCTCAGCACGTAGTCCTGAGCCTTGGAGTGCGCCAGTCTGCAAAACGCGGTCGGGGTCAGTTCTTTCAGCTGGCAGACCAGCAAGTCGTGGGCAGACCAAAGAGCGTGTTTCACCGCATTGATGGTCCTCCAGGCGCAGTTGATGTTGGTCTCGGTGTGCGTCCCGGGAAACAGCCCGTAGAGCACGGAGTCCCATATCACGGACCTGCTCGGGATGAACCTCGACAAATACCACTGCATCCCCCTCCAGACCTCCTGCGCATAGGCACACTCCAGAAGGAGGTGATCCACAGTCTCGTTACCCCCCCCCCGCACCGCCGCAGCTGCCTCGGACAGCGTGCGGTGGCGCAGAGATTCCGGGCATGCATAAATGATCTCACTGGCAGAGCCTCTCTCTCTGCCAGCCAATCAATGTCCTTGTGCTTGTTTGAAAGTTCTGGCGATGAGGCATTCTGCCAAACGACTGTGGCAGTCTGCGGGGGGGAGCCACACGACGGGATCCACCCTCTCCTTTTCTCGAAGGGCCTCGAGGATACTACGTGCTGACCACTGCCTGACGGCCTTGTGGTCAAAGGTGTTTCCTTTCAAAAATTTCTCCATGAAGGACAGGTGGTACGGGACAGTCCAACTACTCGGAGCGTTCCGCAGCAATCAGGCCAGGCCCATCCTTCGCAATACCAGGGACAGGTAGAACCTCGGTAAGTAGTGACACTTGGTGTTTGCGTACTGAGGATCTACGCACAGCTTGATGCAGCTGCACACAAAGGTAGCCATCAGGGCGAGGCTGGCGTTCGGTACATCCTTTCCCCCATTTTCAAGGTCTTTGCACATGGTGTTCCTGCGGACCTGGTCCATCCTTGACCCCCACATGAAGTGGAAAATGGCCTGGGTGACCGCAGCGGCGCAGGTCTAGGGAATAGGCCAGGCCTGGGCCACATACAACAGTACCGAAAGCCCCTCGCACCTGACAACCAGGTTTTTACCTGCGATCGAGAGGGACCGGAATGTCCACCTGCCTAGCTTCTGCCTCAGTTTGGAGATACGCTCCTCCCAAGTCTTAGTGCACGCCCCAGCTCCACTGAACCAAACACCCAGCACCTTCAGGTAGTCTGTCCAGACGGTGAAGGGGATGAAGGAGCGGTCGTCCCAGTTCCCGAAGAACATGGCCTCGCTCTTACCCCTATTGACTTTGGCACCCGAGGCCAGTTCAAACTGGCTGCAGATGCCCAACAGCCGACTCACCGACCGACGATCAGTGCAGAAGATGGCGACATCGTCCATGTACAAGGAGGTCTTGACCTGAAGGCCTCCGCTGCCTGGGATAATCACGTCCTTCAGGCTCACGTCCTTCCTGATGGATGCAGCGAAGGGCTCCATCCAGCACACGTACTCAGCAGGAGAGAGCGGGCAGCCCTGCCTGACTCCAGATCTGACGGGAAGACTGTCCGATTCCCACCCGTTGATCGAGACTGTGCTAATGATGTTGGTGGAGAGCAGTCGGATCCAAATGCGGATGCCCTTTCCAAACCCCAATTTGGAGAGGATGTCCCTCATGTAAGCATGGGAGACCCTGTCGAAGGCCTTCTCCTGGTCCAGGCTGACGAGGCTGGTGTCCACCCGCCTGTCCTGTACGTAGGCGATCATATCCCTGATGAGCACGAGGCTCTCGGCGATCTTCCTGCCCGGCACAGCACAGGTTTGGTCAGGGTGAATCACCGACTCCAGGACAGACCTGACACGGTTGGCTATGACCTTGGCCAGGATTTTGTAGTCCACGTACAATAGTGAAATGGGACGCCATTTCTTAATTTCTTCCCTCTCACCCTTCCTCTTGTAAATGAGGGTGATGATGCCCTTCCTCATGGACTTGCACATTTCCTCTGCCCGAAGTGCACGATCGCACACCTCCAGCAGGTCCTGGCTGACCAGGTCCCACAGAGCGGAATACAGCTCGACCAGTCTTATCCCGTCACTCTCGGGATTGTTATTCCTCTCAAAGGACTTGAGGGCTCTGGTCAGCTCGTCCAGGGATATCATCCGGTCCAGCCACTCCCTTGTGCCGTCGTCTAAGACCTCCGTGATAGATGACAGGAATGACTCGGAGGCTGTGCTGTCCGTGGGCTTCGCGTTGTACAGTCTGGTATAGAAGGATCTGCCGATCCTCAAAATGTCAGGCCAAGACGACGTCACCGAGCCGTCGTCCTCCTTCAGCCGGCTAAGCACAGAGCTCTCTTTGCGCACCTTCTGAAAGAAGAAACGCGAGCGTGTCTTGTCGTGCTCCACAGAGCGGACCCTGGACCAGAAGATTATCCTGGCGGCCTCCGCGACGAAGAGGGAGGCTTGCTGGCCCCTCACCTCACGGAGGTCCTCCGTGACATCGACCCCCATCGACTGCAGAAGGAGCAGGTTCTGCATCCTTCTCTGGAGTCGCGACAGCTTTCCCTGCCTCTTTCTCGCCTTCCGAACACCCTTGAGGACAAAGAACCCCTTGATGTTCTCCTTCACCATCTCCCACCAGTCGCCCAGAGACTCAAAGAGGGGTTTCACGGTTCTCCAGCCAGCATACTCCCTCTTGAGCTCCTCGACGTTCTCTGGGGTCAACAAAGTTGTGTTGAGCTTCCACGTCACCTTGCTGGCCTGCTGGTCGTCCTGTAAGTGACAGTTGGCCAGCAGGAGGCAGTGGTCAGAGAAGAATACCGGCTCGACGCTGGTGGACCTGACCGAGAACACCTGCGACACAAACAGGAAGTCTATCCTTGAGCTGACAGACCCGTCTGGCCGTGACCAGGCGTGTCTCCACTGCGCTCCATCTGCAGGGATGCAGAAGACGTCGAGCAGCTTGGCGTCCTTCACCGTGACCATCAGGAATCTGGACGTGACACCCAGCTTACTCCCCCCACCTGCTGTCCCCAGGCCGGATCTTCCATCTGCATCGATGATGCAGTTGAAGTCTCCACCTAGGATGACCGGTGTGGACGTCGCCAGCAGAGGTGGAAGGCACTGCAGGACGGCCAACTGCTTACTCCGTACCGCTGGGGCATACATGTTGATCAGCCTCAGGGAATCGTTCCTGTAGGTGACATCAGCCACTAGGAGGCGCCCCCCACCACCTCCTGAACTTGAGAGATGGTGAAGTTGTGCCCCCGCAGCAGAATAGCCAGGCCCGAGGAGCGACAGTCGTTACCCCCCAACCAGATCGAAGGCCCACAGGTCCAGGCTCCCGACCATTTCCCGTACCTGCTGAGGTGCGGTATCCCACACTACTGCAGAAACAGGAGGTCTGTCTTGACGGTGGTCAGGTAGGCCAACATGGATGCACATCTTGCTGTGGACTTGACCCTGTGCACATTAACACTCGCAACTCGTACCCCCATTGTGGGCAAGGACCACAGTACCCTCCCCGAGTCCAAGGTCCAGTCCCTCCATCTGTCCCTTCATGCCCATTACCCAGGCGAACTGCTGGATGCTCTCTGGGCTCAGGAAACCATCCGTGCTGCCTTCCGGGTCGCGTCCCACCGTCGGGGGTTCGGAGGCAGGAGAGTCCGGCTCTGGGTCAGACTGGGGACACACTGTTCCCTGCTTCCCTTCTGATGGTTCCAGAGGGCCCTCCAGGGCCCCAGTGGCGCGTGGCTGGGTGTCGGAGGGAGCCTCAGGATGCCTCCCGTCCCCTGGAAGCCGGGTGCTGCTTTCCTTCTCCCTGGAAATCTTCACCTTCTGCTTTGGGCGGACCTCCTCTGAATCCCCCTCGTCAGAGGAGCTCTTATAGCACCCCTGTAGCTGCCTCTTCCTGCCTGATGGTTGCGGTGCTGGGGCCCGCCTTCCTCCTTGCCTTCCAGACTGTCGTCCACTACCATGAGTCACCTGTCGCCTCCTCCATCGACTCCGGGTTGTTGGCGGGGGGGTGCAGATCCTGCAGGGGCGCTTTGCTGGCGTCGGGTCCATCCTGCGGGGCTTGTCCCTCCTGCATGACCTGGCCCTCCTGCACACTAGGGGGTCCTTGCAGGGGCCTGGTGCCTTCCTCTCCTCCAGGGGGCTGGCCTGCATTGCCCCTGCCGGCGACCTGGGCGTAGGTGGTCCCCCGGCACGGGCATGCCCTGTAGAGGTGGCCCACTTCCCGACAAATGTTGCAGCTTTTTTTCTTTTGGGCAATCCTTTGCAAGGTGTCCCTCCTCCCTGCAGTTCCTGCAGATGGTGGCTTTGCAGTCGGCCGCCACGTGACCTGACCTACCACAGGCATGGCAGACTTTGGGTTGCCCTGCGTAGGTCAAGTAGCCCCTGCTCCCGCTGATTGTGAATCTGGAGGGTGGGTGTATGATGTTCCCATCCGCGTCCGTCCTCAGCGTCACCCTGACCTGTCTTTTCTGGTCCAGATCCCGAAGGGTCCATTATGTTGGGTAGGTCCCCTTCCACCTTCACGTACCTTCCAAGGAAGGTCAGAACATCAACTGCTGGCACATGCGGGTTGTCCATGTGTGCAGTCACCATACGGCTCCTCTGCACTGGCATCACGAACAGCGGGACGGCTGTCAGTACAGAGAGGAGGCCCTCACCACTTTTCTCCTTGAAAACCTCCAGGAAGCGCTCGCAAAGCTTGGCACTCCTGAATGTTACATCAAAGAATTCTCCCCCGGGGAAATCCTGCAGGCAGTAAATGTCCGTGGCACAAAACCCACAACAGTCCAACAGGACCCTCTTCTCAAAGAAGGTCTGGTCCACAGGTGCACCTTCATCCACTTTCTCCACAGAAACTTCCACAGTGTTCTGGACCCCCTGACCGGGGACACGAGCCCTCGCCACAGCCATCATTGCAGGTCAGCTGCTCCCGTCATTGCCTGCATCATTCTCTGTCATTGTCTGCATCAGCTGTCCTTACGGGCAGCTTCACCAATCCCAGCCGCTGTGCTCTTCCTTCTGCCCTGTAAATTTCTCATCATGCAAATCTCTCCTGAGGGCCACGAATGATTCTATTTCCAGTGCCCTCACAGGCAGTGCATGGCTGGCAGGAACCACTTGATGATGGTGGGTCTACTTCCCTCGATTAAATATGACTCTTCAGTACAAAAAAGACGAATCACCACCCCTTCCCTCCAAACCCATCCCACCCCATCTGTTTCTTTGGAATGTGTGATTGCCTGCAGTGTCAATGTGCCTGCAGTTGCTAAAAGGGTCTGATTTTGTGCTGTTCTATTCTGTGCACTAAACAAACTGAACTGTTTGCAAAGCAATAAATGCCTGCCTCTTCCCAAATCAAATCAAAGCAAATACTTGAAACAAATTCTAATTCTGATCAAGTTATATCCCTGTCAGGAAGTACTGGGTCACAATTATAAACAGAATTTCTTAGACTAATCCATCTGACCGAGAATATATGAACTCTGGTCCCCAAACCACTCCAACATGTGGAACATCACTCCTCTCCCTTCATGGAAATGAACAGCGTGATGGTGGATATTAAGTTCAGTACATTGAATAAGTCACAAATGGTTTGGCTTCGACTCCATACATTCCAATTACAATCTGCTAATTTAGAATTGCAAATTAAGATCCAAGAGCTGTAGAGATATAAAGGATGGAAACAGACTGATTGCTGCAACTTGTCTATTCGAACCAGATATCCTAAATTATTTTAGTCCCATTTCCCAGCATTTGTCCCGTATCCCTCAGTCCCCTTCCTATTCATTTACCAATCCTGATGCCGTTTAAGAGCTGGGATTGTACCACCTCCTCCATACATGCAGCATTCTGTACATGTAAAACTGTCCCTCAGGTCCCTTTTAAATCTTTCGCCTCTCAACTTAAACCCATGCTGTCAGGTTTGGATTCCTTTCCCTGAGGGAAAGGTTTTGCCAATTCACCCTATCCAAGCCCCTCATGATTTTATAAACCTCTGTAAGGTCACACCTCAGCCTATGACGTTCCAGGGAATCAGCCCCAGCCTATTCAGCCTCCTCTCCCTGTCGCTCAAACCATTCATTCCAAGCACCATCCTTGTAAATCTTTTTTTTCTGAAACCTTTCAGTTTAACAACTTTCCTGTAACAGGGATATTATAACTGAGTGCAGTATTCTAAAAGTGGCAATGTTCTGTACATCTGCATCGTAACGTCCAAACTCCGCTACTCAACACAATAAAAGCAAGTATGCCAAATGCCTTCTTCGCCACCCTGTCTAACTGTGAGTCCACTTTCAACGAACAATGCATCTGCACCCCAATGTCTCTTTTTGGTGACACTCCACAAAGGCTGACCATTAACCTGTAAGTCCTGCCCTAGTTTGCCTTACCAAGTCGCATCACCTCACATTTATCTGAACACTGCCTGCCACTCATTGGCCCATTGGCCCATCTGATCAAGGTCCCGTTCTACTCTGAGATAACATTCCTCACTGTCCACAACAACATGAAATTTGGGGCCATCTGCAAACTTACTAACCATCCCTCCTGTGCTTCCATCTAAATCATTTATATAAAATTATGGACAAGCAGTGTCCCAGCACTGATTCTCGTGACACACCACAGGTCACAGGTCTCCAGTCCAATATATAACACTCTACCATCACTCTGTGCCTCCTGCCTTCAAGCCAGTCTTGGATCCAAACTAGCTTCCACTGGATTCCATGTGATCTAACCAGTCTACCATGAGGAACTTTTTCAAACACCTTTCCGAAGTGCATCCAAACAATGTTTACCCTCTCTGCCTTCATCAATCTTCTTTGTCACCTCTGCAAAATACTCAAGTTAGTGGGATTTGATTTACATCACACCAATACCAGAGTCAGATGACTGGGAACAGCATATGAAGCAAAATGTGTACATGAGATAACAAAGTGTGGAGCTGGATGAACACAGCAGGCCAAACAGCCCACAGCCAGCAGCCCCAGAGGACACAGCCACGCTGAGCCCTGCCAAATTTTCACCATTCCCCAGACCTCCCACTGATGAGGTCAAACGGTTAGTCCCCAATAAGGGGCTCACCTTTGTCCCCATTCACCCACACATCCACGAATGGCAGTCATGTTGGGACATCGAGCAGTTTTGTTTGTCTGCCACCTTTGCCTCTCCAGCTATCTTCTCCTCTATCCAAGATAATAAAGTGGGAAGCTGGATGAGCACCACAGGCCAAGCAGCATCTCAGGAGCACAAAAGCTGACGTTTCGGGCCTAGACCTTTCATCAGAGAGGGGGATGGGATGAGGGTTCTGGAATAAATAGGGAGAGAGGGGGAGGCGGACCAAAGATGGAGAGAAAAGAAGATAGGTGGAGAGGAGCGTATAGATGGGGAGGTAATGAGGGGATAGGTCAGTCCAGGGATGATGCACAGGTCAAGAAGGTGGGATGCAGTTAGTAGTTAGGAAATGGAGGTACGGCTTGGGGTTGGAGGAAGGGATGGGTGAGAGGAAGAACAGGTTAGGGAGGCAGAGACAGAGTGAGCTGGTTTTGGGATGCAGTGGATGGAGAGGAAGGGCTGGGCTGGTTGTGTGGTGCAGTGGGGGGAGGGGACGAACCGGGCTGGTTTTGGGATGTGGTGGGGGAAGGGGAGATTTTGAAGCTGGTGAAGCCCACATTGATACCATTGGGCTGCAGGGTTCCCAAGTGGAATATGAGTTGCTGTTCCTGCAACCTTCAGGTGGCATCATTGTGGCACTGCAGGAGGCCCATGGACATGTCATCTAAAGAATGGGAGGGGGAGTTGAAATGGCTCGTGACGGGGAGGTGCAGTTGTTTATTGCGAACCGAGCGGAGGTGTTCTGCAAAGCGGTCCCCAAGCCTCCGCTTGGTTTCCCCAATGTAGAGGAAGCCACACCGGCTACAATGGATACAGAATACCACATTGGCAGAGGTGCAGGTGAACCTCTGCTTAATATGGAAAGTCATCTTGGGGCCTGGGATAGGGGTGAGGGAGGAGGTGTGGGGGCAAGTGTAGCATTTCCTGTGGTTGCAGAAGAAGGTGCCGGGTGTGGTGGGGTTGGAGGGCAGTGTGGAGCGAGCAAGGGAGTCACGGAGAGAGTGGTCTCTCTGGAAAGCAGACAAGGGTGGGGATGGAAAAATGTCTTGGGTGGTGGGGTCGGATTGTAGATGGCGGAAGTGGCGGAGGAAGATGCGTTGTATCCGGAGGTTGGTGGGGTGGTGTGTCAGAACGAGGGGGATCCTCTTTGGGCGGTTCTGGTGGGGGGCGGGGTGTGAGGAATGTGTTGCGGGAAATGTGGGAGATGCGGTCAAGGGCGTTCTCGACCACTGTGGGGGGAAAGTTGCGGTTCTTGAAGAACTTGGACATCTGGGATGTGCGGGAGTGGAATGCCTCATCCTGGGAGCAGATACGGCGGAGGAGGAGGAATTGGGAATAGGGGATGGAGAACCCTCTATCCATCTCCCCTATCCATCTTTGATTCGCCTCTCCCTCTATCCCTATTTATGTCAGAACCCTCTCCACATCCCCGTTTTCTGATGAAGGGTCTAGGCCTGAAACATCAGCTTTTGTGCTCCTAAGATGCTGCTTGGCCTGCTGTGTTCATCCAGCTCCACACTTTGTTATCTCGGATTCTCCAGCATCTGCAGTTCCCATTATCTCTGATACAAAATGTGTACACTACTGGTTAAAAATACTGAAATAATTTCATTGTCTTCAACTTTAAAATCAAAGGCTGGAGTCTGCAGCTCCAAAGATATCAGAAGCACTGGGGTGAGGGGAAGCCCACAGTTCAGGAAATGCCCAGGAATCAGGGTGATGTCACTAGGCAATTGCCTGTGTGTGATAACATCACCCACTTGAACACAGAGCATTCGGGTCTGCACAAACAGGTGGTCTGCACGAAGGATGTGAGGGTGTGTGGAGTGATCAAAAGGATATTGATTAGAATGATTCAGGAACTGAGGGATATTAGTTGTAAGGTCAGGTTGGAGAAACTGAGGTTTTTCTGCACAAAGCGAACGAGACCGATGATCTTTGACAAAGATGTCAAGGTCTATAATACTCCTGAACATCCCAGATGTCTTCTTTTTTCAAAAACTGCAACTTCCCCTCATTTCCCGCAAGTCATCCCTCTCGCCCACTATTCACAATAATAACCAAAACAGGGTACCCCTCGTCCTCACGTACCACCCAACCATCCTCCAAATCCAACGCATCATCCTCCGCCATTTCCGCCATCTGCAATCCGACCCCACCACCAAAAACATTTTTCCGTTCCTACCCTTATCTGCTTTCCAGAAGGACCACGCTCTCCGTGACTCCCTTGTCTGCTCCACACTCCCCTCCAGCCCCACCAAACCCTGGCACTTTTCCCTGCAACCGAAGCAAGTGCCATACCTGCCCTATATCTCCCCCTTCGCCCCAATCCCTGGCCCGAGGAAGACTTTTCACATCAAACAGATGTTCATCTGCACATTTGTCAATGTTATATACTGTATCCGCTGTTCCCGTTGCGGCCTCCTCTACATCAGGGAAACCAAGCGGAAGCTTGGAGACCACTTTGCAGAACACCAATGCTCTGTTCGCAACAAACAACTACACCTCCCAGTCGCAAACCAATTTCCACCACCACCCGCAACTCCTCGGATGGCATGTACATCCTGGGCCTCCTGAATTGCCACAATGATGCCACCTGAAAGATGCAGGAACAGCATCTCATATTTCGCTTGGGAACTCTGCAGCCCAAGGGTGTATCAATGTGGATTCCACAAGCTTCAAAATCTCCCCTCCCTCACCCACATGCCAAAACCAACCCAGCCAGTCCCTACCTCCCTAACCATTTTTCCCATCTCAAGCCCCACCCCCAACCCCTATCCACTATCCTCACCCAACACCACCACCCCAACGACCTGTCCGTCCTCCCTGGACTGACCTATCTCCCCCTAACTCCACATCGACATTCACCTTCACTGGTTCTAACCCCAACTCTTTGACCTGCCTGTCTCCTCTCACCCTATCTTCTCCTTTATCCATCTTCGATCCGCCTCCCCATCTCCCTATTTATTTCAGAAGCCCCTTCCCCTCCCCCATTTCTGAAGAAGGGTCCGAACCCGAAACATCAAACTTTCCTGTCCCCCTGATGCTGCTTGGCCTGCTGTGTTCATCCAGCTTCACACCGTGTTATCTCGGATGCTTGGAGACTGCTTTGTGGAGCACCTACACTTCCCCCTCACTGACCAACCCCCACCCCCTCTTCCCATCTAGACTCACCTCACCTCTACTAGCCTCATTCCTGCCTCCTCAACCTGTCTGTCTTCCCTCCCACTACCCGCCCCTCCCTCCTCACTGACCAACCCCCGTCAAATCTCCCTACCTACACTCACCTTTACTGGCTTTATCCCCAACTCCTTGACCTGTCCATCCTCTCTCCACCTATCTGCTCCACTGTCTACCTTCTATTACTGCCTCCCCCTCTCTCTATTTATTTCAGTGCTCTGTTCCTCATCTTCCTCCGCCACTTTTTTACTGAAGAAGGGTCCAGACCTGAAACATCAGCTTTCCTGCTCCTTTGATGCTGCCTGGCCTGCTATGTTCATCCAGCTCCACACCTTGTTATCTCAGATTCTAGCACCGGCAGTTCCTGCTGCCCCCATCACCATTTATGATTGGCTCTAGCAGGATAGTTGGCCTGTTGATCTTGCAATCATTCCACCCTGTCTGTAATGCATTAGTTCTGCTGTTTGTAATGCAAGCAGTCAAATGCAGTATCTATAACAGTTGGCATCAGTTTTAGGTACACATGGTTCTGACTCCGGCACGTTTGCCTGCACTCGTCACTGAGCCATTGACCAGCTTCATGGGAATCATAGACTGAGGGGATATCCGGGACAAAGAGTCACAGATTCTGGTGGAATACAATTCTGCTTCTGCTGCTGCTGTGGTTTCCATCACCACATGGATGCCCAGTTTGGAGCTGCAATAAGTGCAACGTAATGTCCCCCAGTTCAGACCGAGTCCCCATCGCCCTTGTACGCAGTGACCGACTCTGTTTTCTGATGTGGCAACACTTCCATTTGAATATTCTTATTCTTCTGACGGTCTTTCTGTGCTGTCACGTCTCCAATTTGTTACATTCCTCAAAACACATTTAACATATTCATCTGAATCTTTTCCCTTCCACTAGGGGCACCTTCGGGTGGCACGGTGGCGTAGTGGTTAGCACTGCTGCTTCACAGTGCCCAGGATGTAGGTTCAATTCCAACGGTCTGTGAAGAGTTTGCATATTCTCCCCGTGTCTGTGTGGGTTTCCTCCAGGTGGTTGGCTTTGCACCCACAGTCTAAAGATGTGCGGGCTAGCTGAATTGGCCACGCTAAATTGTGCAGAGTGTTGAGGGATGTGTAGGTTAGGTTGGTAACAAGGGGATTGGTCTGGATGGGGTGCTCTGAGGGTCGGTGTGGACTTGTTAGGCTGGAGGACATGCTTCCACACTGTAGGAAGGTTTTTAAAGTGAATGTTTCTCTCCCTGACCATGACTAAGAGCTCTGCAGTGTCAGTGATGCCAGCGTTATGTCGTTTGGAACCAATGCATTTGTGCACCTTGCGGTGTCACTCACTTCTCGGTGTTTGGTGATCCGTGTTGGACAGGGCAGTTGAGCAACTTTGACACACTTTTTCAGAATTTATTCAAAAACACAAATTGCTGAAGAAACTCAGCAGGTCTGGCAGCATCCGCAGAGTGAAAGCAAAGTTAAGCTGTTGGACCCAGTGATGACTTTTCAAAGATCCCAGTTTCTGCAGCAATTTTTCTTTCTTCAGATTTCCAGCATGCACGGTGCTTTGTTTTGTTGAAAATTCAGTCAGTGCCGATTCATTTCTGGAGAAACTCAGCAGGTCTAGGAGACAGAGAAACAGAGTTAAGGTTTCAAGTCTAGTGAGACCCTTGTTCAGAACTAGAAAGGATTGGAAAATGATCTTTTTAATACCTTGACAGAGGTAGAGGAGTGGTGACAGGAACCAGAGGGTGTGGGGACGCCGTATAAGATACAATGGGCTTTTAATTGTGGTGAAAGAGGAGCAGATGTACAGTGGGAATAAATAAAGGTGTGAATGGGGGAGATGGGTTCTCTCTATTGAGTGCAATGTTAACAAGACTCAAACAAGACAAAGTCACATCTTCTGCATCATATTGTGTTCAACATGTCTCCATTAATAACTCTGAATGTCGTGTGCATATATAAGCAATCTTATCTATCTGCACACGCACTGATTAAACAGTGTATATAAAATCATTTCTCCTCCATTCCATTTCAAACTACCGTGTTTTGTTTACATTGTCACTCACCATTCCTTCAGCCAAATTTATTCTGTTTCTTTCTCTGTGTTTTATTTTATTCCGTCCATGAAGAAGAAATTGCCTACTGGGCGATATCACGTTAATCCTGCCCAGTCTGCACAGCCACTGTCCCCTCTCCATTTCTGTTTCTGAATCACTCACATAAATATGTCTCTGACCCTTTAATCCCAATAAGCAAAGCAATTGGAAATGTAATGCTTGCTTTTGGGCGAAAGCCAAAAAATCGGTAAAAGAAAAGCTGTATAAACTGCAAAAAAAGTTGTTTGTAACTTTAGAAGCAAATTATTGAAAGTGTTGTGTTAAAGATAAAATGATGCCCTATTAGGGCAATGAGAGGAAAGTTCAGCGAAATCCACATTTCCTGTCTTTCTCTAGGCAGTTGTGGCCAGAGACAGGGTTTAGATTGGCAGGTGTTGTGGTGGAGGAGACATCAGTGCAGTAACAACCTCTCGATTGGCTCTCAGGAACGCGGTTACATGTGATATCGCATGTGGATGACACGGCAGAATCATTGAGCCTGTGCAGAGAAAGCATCACCTTTCTCCTCTAACTCTATCATTGTGAGAGTAATTGGAGATGGGCACTAAGACCAATAGCAGGCGATGTCAGCATCCCACACAGAACAGGTATTGTTGTTACATTAAAAGTGTCAGAGTGAAAGGGGTTAACTGGAGCTGTTTGTTCCGTGACTGGAATTAATGTCAGTCTCCATGGATACTAACTGTGTCACTGGAGGGTTTCACTCTGCTATTAATAAGGGGTTTCTTCCAATGCGCTATCCCGTAGTATCCGTGGCTGTGTCATCCTCAACACGATTGGGATCAGCAGCTCCAGAGAGAGGGAGAGATCAGAATCTGTGACCAGCAGATTGGGATGTTCCAATAATGGATCAGAATCTCAGAACCACACACCGGAATGTTACAACAATGTACCAGAATCTGGGAGGAATATATTGGAATGTTCCAGCAATGGACAGGAGTTTATCCGATGGCCTTTACTGGCTTTCGATCGATTGGTTCCCGTTAACATGGCGAATAGAAGGTGTACTGATGGTTATTCAGGCTGGTTACTATCCCATCCTCGCTATTGTTGGTGTTCCTGGTAAGTCTCTCTATCTCTGTCCATTCATTTATTCTGTAAAACTTTGTGAACAGCATCTCAATTTCTATGATCTATATCTGGAAAAGATGTAAACTACTGTATTCACTTTCAATTACAAACTCTATTCTTATTCCATGGCTTTTTTCACCTTCACTTACAAACACCCGCGGAGCAACAAAAGTGTTCATAACCAGCATTGGCCCATTTTGTCCTGATCTGATTTATATCACAATATTCCCTTCATCACCAATAATATTCCCACTTTTCACTTCTTATTCAATGCTCTTTCTGAATAAACTGAAATCTGCTCCTTTCCAGTTGCAGTTCTCTTCTGGCCACACTTGCAGTGACTAATATTTTAATTGTGTACTTATTCTTATCTCTCCCTGGTCCTATGTCAGTTGCAAAGTGTGAGGGCAGTTTGATTCTAAAATGAGGTGGTTACAGCTTTGTATCACTGGTTTCAGCATAACCCGTCAATAGCCATGAGTGGGGACCATGTCCATCATCTCCTCAGTGCAGTGCTCCAATGTATTCATTTGGTGACAGAGGACATCTCTCTTCACCTCACCCCCACTGACCCGCTGCTGAGTGGGATACATTACTCTGTCTCCACAGAAGAAGACACAGAAAATCTTCCAGAAATTCCACAGGGCAGAGTGACTGTGAAAATGAGAAACTGTGGAAGATTAGAATTAATAAAGAGGAATTACACAAAACTAATTGAACTGAAGTTTGCTACTTTGCTCTGGTGCGTCCCAGAGTATACATGGAGGTGGCAATAGAGCTAGTGAAAGAGTTACAGGGCTATACAGCTCTTCAGTCTGACCAGTCCATGTCAAACATAATCCCAAACTATCCGAGTCCCACCTGCCTGGGCTTGGTCCATACCTCTCCAATTGCTTCCTGTTCATGCAATTATCCAAATGTCATTTAAAACGTAACTGCAAGAAAGAATTATTTGCTACCATACAGAAGTCTTAAGATTGTGGAATTTCATGTTCCTGCAGATTGGAAAATAACTGTTGTAATCCAGATAAAATCCGGAGTGGGAGGGGAAAAAATGAAAATTTGGACAACTTGTTGCCATTTATGAGGAAATATTGGAATCTTTTATGAGGACTGTGAAAACTTGTCACTTGGGGAATCATATTATGACTTGGCAAAGTCAACTTAGGTTAGGAAAGGGAAATCATCTTTGATAAACCTGTGGAGTTTGTGTTAATTAAAGCATCCACAAATTTTGGACCTGCGTCCAAATTATCCCCAGAAACATCTTCCATTGCTGCTTCACAGTCTTCCCTGCTAAGATTGTATTCCTCTAATTTTGACCTGTTCGCCCGTCATGTCTTTGCAGTTTCATTCCTCAATTATAATCAAGTCACATCCAAATGTGAGCAATACATTTAAACTGAAAAAGGGAGGCTTGAGAGATAAGACATGGAGAAAGATTGGAGTATTTATTAACTCAGTATATGTCATGTATGTATGAGAGAGAGAGAAAGTGAGAGAGAATATGGATGATGAGATGTAAAAATAGAGAAAACGAGAATATCGTCAGAAGTAGATGTACTTTCCTATTTGTTTTGGCAATTCCTGTGTGTTGTGGTCCTTTATCCAGTGCATGTCCGGCTGAGTAATATGTATATATTGGTTGAAGCATCCACACATGAGAACCAGTGGGAGCGGTGTATTTGAATTAACAGAATACTTTTGATACGGTTGCACACAGGTGAATGAATAAAGCTGGAGTCCAGGGGTAAGGGGGGTCTACTACATGGATTGAGAATTGTTTAGTCGAGACCATACAGAGAGTTAATCCCTTTTCCAGACTGAACACTGTTACGTGTTTGTACCACAGTAATTTGAAAGGCATGCAGACAATTTGGATGTGACCAGCAAGAGTATACATCTCATTTTGTGTTGATTAAATGGTGGGAGGTTGGAAAGTGTTGTTGTCCAAAACGACCTGCCTGTCTGTGATCGCAGGTTGCCAAATATAGTACACACAGGGGTATCAGTAATGAGGGAAGTAAATGGTATGTTGTCCTACATTGTAAATGATTCAAGTACAAAAATAAAGCCATCTTTCTGCACTTGTAGAGCCTTGATCAGAGAGTATTTAGGGTCACTGTGTACAATATGGTCTCTTTTGTAAGGAAAGCTCACCTTCCCACAGGCACGGTGCAGACGAGTATCACCAGTCTCATCCCTGAGATGATGGCACCATGAGGAAACTGGCTGTTTAATCTGTAGAGCTGTGAAAGAATAATAGATAATTCCATTAAAACTTAGGGTTGGCGGTGAACAATTATGTCCAAACAACACATTGATACGGTGAGAAATTCCATACTTTAGCGATGTAAATACATCTTGGTTTTACATGTAAAATTACACAGAGCTCCATGTCGATTGAGATAGTAATGCTGGCTCTGAATGAACTCTTTCCACATTGATGTGTGACCCGACACTGAATGTCATGTTGTTCACAATCCCGACATTTTCCAGAATACCTTACTTTTGAAACAGAAAGCCATCCGAACCAGATTCTGACGTCCACAGAGAACACAAGTCTGTCTTCTCGGAGGATGCGAGCTTGAGATTTTGCACAAAACATTAGGCTTCCCACCTCACTTCTGGAAAACTGCATTAAAGTACCACATGTGTACCACGAGCAATGGACACATGAGGAACAGCGTGAAGCAGTCTATCTGTGCAGCCCCTGCCCCATTTGCTTGTCGTGTTGGAGCATCAGTTACCTCACTCTGCTTCCATGTAAGTGACTGGAGGGGCTGAATGGCCTCCTCCTGTTCATATGTCAGTGACTCAAGGGGCTGTACAGCAGGGCCAAGTGCCTCATTGGGCTTCCCCGGGTACCTGTGTAACAGCTCAATGTGCGAACTAGTGTGACAATGCTGTAACTGTATGAGGTTATTTTGTTTTGGTTTCTTTTAAGAGAGGGATTGAGCAAGAGGCACAAAGCTGCCTAGTTAATAATACTTGAGGAAGCAGCTTGAGAGGCTTTGGCTTTTTTCCCAACATCTGTTAACTATTTCACGACTGTATCTCTGAATAAATGTAAACAGAAAGGCACCACAGACTTCTGGGGAAGAGAACTCCCATTCAAAATGGCCTTTTAGAATTTCTTCTCATGCATCTTATAGAATAAGAAACTCATGTAATGTAGCAATGCAATCTGATCTATTCCCATTTTCCAGTATTTGGCCGATATCCATCTAAACCCTTCCTATGCATTTACCAATCCAGGTTCCCTTTAACTGTGTAAATGCACCCGTCCCCATCACTTCTGGCTGCACTTTCTGTACACACGCCACTCTCTGCATGAAAATGTTGTCCCACATTCCCTTCTATATCTTTCCCCTCTCACCTTCAACATAGGCACTTTACTTTTTGACTCCTGGGAAACAGATCTTGGTTTTTCAGACTATTCATGCTCCTCATGGTTGAATAAACCTCTGCAATATCTACCCTCAATCTCCAACATTCCAGGGGAAAAAGCTTCAAACTATTCAGCGTCTCCCTCTCGCTCAAACCCTCAAATCCAGGAGCATGCTTGTCAATCTTTTCTGCTGCTCTCAAGGTTAACAACGTCCTTCCTTCAGCAGAGCCAACCGAAATGTACACAGTATTCTTAAAGTGGCTTCATCAACGTCCTGTACAGGAGCAACATGCCATCCCAGCCCCTATACCCAATGCTCTGACTGATTAGGGCGAGCGTGTCAAACATGTTCTTCAGCATCCTGTCTACCTGCTACTCCACTGACAAGGAACTAAGTGTCTGCACCCAAGGTCTCTTTATCTGGCAACGGTCCCCTGGGCCCCAGCATTAACTGTATAAGTCCTGCCCTGCTTCACCTTACCAAATGCAAAACCTCTTATTTACCTAAATTAAACTCCATCAGCCACACCTTGGCCCATTGGCCCATCTGATCAATGTCCCTTTGCACTCTGAGATAATCTTCACCACTGCCTACTGCACCACTTTTTAATGTTATCTGGAAACTGACTAGTCATGTCTCTGATATTCACATCCACATCCTTGATATTAATGATAGAAAGGAGTGAACTCAGCACTGATACTTGCGGTACACCACTGGTCACTGATCTCCAGTCTGTAAAACAATCCTCTGCCTTCAAGCCAGTTTTGAATTCAATTGGCTATCTCCCCCAGATCCCATGTGCCCTCCCATTCATAAACTGTCTACCGTTCGGAACCTTACCAAACACCATCCTAAAGCACATATAGACAACACTGCCTTCATCAACCTTCTTTATCACCTCTTCCAAATAATCAAGTTGTTGAGACATGTTTTACACCGCACAAAGCCGTGTTGCCTATCTCTAATCAATGCTTGCCTTTCCAATTGCATGTAAATCCTATCCCTCAGAATCCCCTCCAACAACTTACCCAGCTCTCATGTCAGCCTCACTGGTCTATGGTTCCCTGGCTTGGCGGGTCACTGTTTCCTTTTCCAGTCCCACTCCTCCACTGGTCACAGCAAATTTTAAACGCAACCAGGTTGGTGCAGGCTGGGTCAGGGTCGATGTTAGGAACAAGACAGGCAGTTTTCTTTAATCTGCTAAAAAGCACTTTTATGACCAACATAAAGTTACTCAAGCTATGCTGGAAAGAAGAATGTAAAACAGTTTGCGTCTGCAAATATGTACATTGATATTTTTCCTTTCTAAAAATAATGACACACACACACACACACACACACACACACACACACACACAAACACACACACACACACACACACACAGACACACACACGCACACACACAGACACACACACACACACACACGCACACACACACACACACACACAGACACACACACACACATATGGATGTTTGAAGACAAACTGAAATGTTAATTTGAAATAACTTTGTCCACATAAGAGATGAACTGATGATTAAAGGAAAAATATGAGACTTCCCCAAATGTTATTCTGCTTCCAAATATGTTCTGTTCGCACAAGTTGTTGGCAATGAGATTCCTTCCTGGAACAGTTAGATTTGGCTGAATTCCCTTTGCTCCAGGCAGCGGGAGATTCCAGTGAATCGTTGTCATGAATCCTCCACGAGCGGTAAAGGTGACTGACCGGTGTTTAGCTCTCATACATTGCTGAGATGAGGAAGAAGGAATGAGAGAGGGAGCAATAGGCCATTGCTCAACAGGGAGGTTGCATTATTTTTCCCTTTCTGAGTTGAGTCACACAATAATGTTATTCGACCCCCAAACTGGAACATGTTCTGTTTGTCCGAACTATATGTTTCCACCACATTCCTGCTCCATGTCGGTGAATCATTACTGCTGTCGGACACAGAGCCATTTCCTTTGCAACAAGTGGGCCTACTTGATTTAAAGATATGTTATATGTGCCTGCGTAATTTAAAAGTAAAATGTTTAATGTCTTCACAATATCTTTGTTGAAATGAATGTGTCTTATTCCTGAATAAACACAAAAATTACTAGAAAAGCTCAGCAGGCAGGGAGCATTGATGAAGACAAATCAGAGTTAATGTTTCAGGTCCAGTGAACCTTCCTCAGAACCTGTTTTATTTTTTTAAATTAGTTCCTCAGTTTTATTCTCCCATACACGAGGAAATATCCATCAGGTATTCACCAGGTGCGCCATCTTGAAAATCTTGCATAATCAAAAAGAACATTTCTCGTTCTCAGGCCTGAGCTGTTAATCCTCCAGAACATAATGCCTTCATCCCAGGGCAGTGTATTGAGAAGCATCTTTGAAAATTTTCAAACATTGTCATGTTTGCACTGCACAGATGCAGGGAAACATGCCTAAGATCATACCCGGCACACTTTGCAAGAAACAACATCATTCAATTCACTTTCCAAGTCACTTGCAACTTCTACAGAGCAATATTATATGATTTATGTACCAGGTCACACAAATCCCTCAGTGGCACGAACCTCTGGGTTCCTTCTCCAGTCATATAATTTACTGCTGTTTTATCCTTTCTCCGAAATACAAACTTCCCGTAACACACACTGTGCTGTTTTAATTGCAATGCCGAAAGTTTGCTCATTCTCATCCCCTGCCTACAGCCCGTTGTAGATGCTCTGCCTCCACTTGACATCTTATTGGACGACACTGCTGGTGTACTAGCAAATTGAGCTCCAATCCTCTCAGCCCTTGATCCAAAGCGGTAATCTAGTTTGTAAGCTGTTGATGACCTCACACTGATCCCTGAGGAATTCCAGTAGTTGCAGCTTCCCAAACTGAAAATAAATAATTATCTCTACTCTGCATTTCCTGTTAGCTAACCAGGGCTCGCTGTGTAGCAGCGGGGAAAGGTTGCAGGGCCTCTCCTGTATGATAAAATGTGAGGCTGGATGAACACAGCAGGCCAAGCAGCATCTCAGGAGCACAAAAGCTGACGTTTCGGGCCTAGACCCTTCATCAGAGAGGGGGATGGGGGGAGGGAACTGGAATAAATAGGGAGAGAGGGGGAGGCGGACCGAAGATGGAGAGTAAAGAAGATAGGTGGAGAGAGTGTAGGTGGGGAGGTAGGGAGGGGATAGGTCGGTCCAGGGAAGATGGAAAGTCCGTCTTCCGTGGACCGACCTATCCCCTCCCTACCTCCCCACCTACACTCTCTCCACCTATCTTCTTTACTCTCCATCTTCGGTCCGCCTCCCCCTCTCTCCCTATTTATTCCAGTTCCCTCTCCCCATCCCCCTCTCTGATGAAGGGTCTAGGCCCGAAACGTCAGCTTTTGTGCTCCTGAGATGCTGCTTGGCCTGCTGTGTTCATCCAGCCTCACATTTTATTATCTTGGAATTCTCCAGCATCTGCAGTTCCCATTATCTCTAGGGCCTCTCCTGTGGTGTGCAGCTGGTTGTTGAGGTGTTTCTGAGCTCAGCAACACACCATTTGGGCTATTTGTTGTCAGATCATCAGGTAGGCGTTGTACTGTCTATGATTCTTATCCTTGAGTGTTTAAAAAACAAGCACAGAATATAGACTGACATGTGGGTAGAATGCTGCACGGTCAAAAATGCTGCCTTTCAGATGCAGCAATAAATCTAGTCTGCCCTCTCAATCAGGTGCCCAATTTTCCCTGGAAATGTATTGAGGAGGAGGGGAGTTTCCTATCAGTCTGGTTAACATTTGTCCCTTTAACAACACCATGAACACAGATAATCTTAATGATTAATTTCATTTTTGGCTGTGGGTGCTGTGTGGAAAAATGCCACAATTGGTACACAATAAAGTTTTAAAATATGTCTTTGACGAATGACCTTCCAGACGTTTGCAAAGCCATAAGGGGCAGAGAGGTGGAAAGAATCAAGGTCTTTTCCCTGGGGTGGGAGAGTCCAAAACGAGGGGGCACAGCTTTCAGGAGAGGGGGGGAAGGTTTAAAAGAGACTTAAGGGACAACATTTCCATGCAGAGGGTGGTGTGTTTATGGGATGAGCTGCGAGAGGAAGTGGTGCAGGCTGGTACAATTACAACATTTAAATGGCTTCATGATGAGTATACGTTTGGGAAAGGTTGAGAGAGGTATGGACCAAATGCTGGCAAATGGGCCTAGATTTATTTAGGATATTTGGGCAGTGAGGACGAGTTGGATCGAAGGGTCTGTTTGTATACTGTATGTCTTTATGTCTCTCTGACTCGATGTCTGAATACATCATTTTAATCCTGTGTAACTCCTGAGAGAGGAAAAATGATCTCCTATCTCATTGCCAGAACCATCTCATTGTTTGAATGGGGACTTCCTTTCCCTCTGTAACAGCCTTGAGGGTTGGAGTGAGAGAGCAACACGCAGGATACGAGCTGCAGTTGGCAAATTGGACCCTGAAGCCTGCTGCTTAATTTAGAAAGATCATGGCTGTTCAGTTTGTGGCTGAACACACTTTTCCTGTTTATTCCCAATAATGGACTCTCTTGTCCATTCAAGGTCAGTTGAGCTCTGCCTTGAATATCTTCACTAACCCAATCTTCACTGTGCCCTGGGGATGAGAACACCACAGACAGCACAATATTAAAGAGAAAGATATATTCTTATCTCAATGTTAATTAGGAGACTCCTTAAAGTGTGTTAACCTCACAGCAAGTTACCTCCTCTTTAAAGAGCACAACAAATAGGAGCAGATGTCGGCCATTCATCCCCTCAAACCTATCCATATTCCAATTGACTCTGTTCTGTAAAGTATTTACCAATCTGAACCATCACTGCTCTCTTAGGAAAATATTCCTGATACCTTCTGACCAGACAATATAAGAAATTGGAGCAGAATTAGCCATTTGGCCCATCGAATCTGCTCTGCTATTTGATTATGCTTGACATGTTTGTGTTCTCACCGTAACCCTCGATCTGCTTATTGATCAAAACGTATCTATCTCTGTCTTAGAGACATGGCTCTCTCTCTCTGTGTGTGTGTGTGTGTGTGTGTGTGTGTGTGTGTGTGTGTGTGTGTGTGTGTGTGTGTGTGTGTGTGTGTGTGTATATACACTGAGATTATTTGCATGTACAGTGGGAAGGGTGTCTTAGATTACAAAGAGATCTTGAACAATTGGATGATTGAACCTCAAGATGTAGCAAATCCTCTGGTTCAACATGTCCATGCTGACCAGATATCCGAATTAATGTCTTCCCATTTGCCAGCATTTGGCCAATATTCCTCTGGACCCTTCCAATTCATATACCCATCCAGATACCTTTAAAATGTTGTTTTCACAAGCCTCCAGCAATTCGTCTGGCTGTTCATTCCTTTTTTTTATCTTTGCCCTCTAACTTTTGACATCCCCATGCTCTGGGAAAAAGACGTTGACAATTCACTCTCTCCATACCCTTCATGATTTTATACACACATGCAAAGTGCAAGTTTTACTTGAGTCAACACGATTGGCTGTGCTTTCTGTTATCCCAGGCCTGAATTCTGAAATTCAAAACTGATACCGCTTGCTTATCGATAAGTCCCCATAGTGACAGCACAGTGGCTACAGTGGTTAGCACTGCAGCCTCACAACGCCAGGAACCCAGGTTCGACTCCAGCCCTCGGGTAACTGTCTGTGCGGAGTGTGCATCATTCCTCCCCGGGTCTGCGTGGATTTCCTCCGGATGCTCCTGTTTCCTCCCCACAGTCCAAAGATGTGCAGGCTAGTTGGATTGGCCATGCTAAATTGCCCATAGTGTTCAGGGGTGTGTTGGCTTATAGGGGGATGGGCCCTGGGTGGGATCCTCCAGGGTCAGTGTGGACTTGTTGGCCGAAGGGACTGTTTCCACACTGTAGGAATCTAATCTAATTCTAGAAAAAAAATTTTCAGTCAACTTGTTCAAACATACTATGAGTCAGCTCCGTGGGATTTGAATCTAGACCTTTATGCCCACAGGTAGGGATATTACCACCACACTGCAATCTTCCCGATCCCGCAACATTATTCTTCTGTTACCCTGGGCTAAATTCTGAAATTCAACACTGATGTGGCTTCTTTCTCAATCAAGTCACCACAATTTAGAAAAAAATTAACCAACTTGTTCAGAAGTATTATGAAACATATCTGGGAATTTGAATCTAGACCTTGGGGCCCAAAGGTGGAGACACTAGCACCACGCTGCGATGGCCCCTGATTCTGCGACATTACTCTCCTGTATATTTGCTCATCAGCCTGTTCTAACAGGCTGAGACACAGCTCTGCGACTGGCAGGACTTGAATCCAGAACTTTTGATCCAGAGCTAGTGACATTACCACAGGTTTCAGGGATGGGAATCAAATCAGAGCACAGGCACAGAGGCATTGGTGCTACCCATTACAGAAGACCAAAGTCATGCCCAGGTTTTGGGTCACATTTTGCGTGCCAGGTTTCAGCTGAGTTTGGATTTATCAAATTCTGGTTGACTTTACAGATTTATAAGGGAAGACTTTTCCGTGTTTGAACAAATGCAAGGCACTTGCTCAACTACAGGACATTGGATGCCTTCAAGGCAGAAATCGACAAATTCACAAGGAATCAAGGGCTCAGACCATGCTCGGTGTGGCTTCCTCTGTTAAAAGAATGCTCTCCTTTGTACCAGGCCATCCATCAGGACCTCAGTGTCCCTTTCAACAAATCTTGCTGCAATTGCCCCCTTATCTGCCAGGCTCGGCGTAAACTGTTCAGGGTGGCTCCAAACTGAGAAAGTTCAAATGTGTGCCGATTGGCTTTTTAAAGTTGGCACCTGTGCCAAGGGTCATGGATACCCGGGCCATCCAGGCGATGGGAACTATTACCAGCCATGATGGTTGGGAGAATCAGACTGGCATTGAATGAGAGGAATGGCATGTACTGGGGTAGGTAGATAATGAGGGGAGTTTGATAAAGATAGCATCAGAAAACTAGCTCAGCCTCCTGCAGACTATCCCTCTGTCACACTCAATTAAAATGTCACTGAGACAAATTACTGTTAGTTTCAGCCCAATGAGTCAAAGACTGTGCTCACCACACTCTCAGTCACAAATGCAGAACAAATGCTCATTCAAAACCTCTCCATCATCTGAACTCACAGCAATATCCTATTCACGCATCATTCCTGAAAAACTGACTCATGTTGCAAGATTCTATCAAAATGTCCACATGTCAGCATTCTAAAACTTGTGAACACATCCTTCCATGGTACTGTCTCTCAAACCTCCCCCTCTCTGTCTATATATCCAACCCATCCCATTTGTTCGTATCTAAACTGATTCCCCACCATCTCTCTCTGGCAGTGATTCTCACACACATGCACCCCTTGTCATGGAAACATTGGAGATATGGAGCTGTAAATGGATGGGAGCCGCACACCCTGTCACTTCCAGCATGGGCAGCAAGTTTCCCCAGGCTGGGCAGCGATTTAACGCAGCGTTACTGAGCACTGCACTGGGGTGGTCTGTACAGATCTACACGCTGGGAGGGTAACTGCTCCGGGTTTACAGATCAGTTCAGTGGTTCACGCGTTCACAGCCCCCTGTGCTGGAGTGATATCTGGTCCGGGTTTATAGATCAATGCACTGGTGTGGTCTGCACAGCTCCCAAATAGATATCAGTTCTATTTGGCTGGTGAGGCCTGCACAGTGTCCCACTCTGGACAGATTGCCGGCTTGTATTGAGCAGGACACTAGCCTGGTCTGCACAGTGCTCCATGCTGAACAGATATTCCATCTGGGTTTGTGGTGTCTGGGCTGGTTCTGTGAGGTGGATTGAGAACGTGAGATAATTGACCACTTCAGCTGATCTGGCAATGCCTTTAATTTGTGTTTGCCAGTTGTGTTGGGATTGGGGAGAGATTTCCACCGCGAGGCTGAGTGGGTCTCACCAAAACTGATGGACAGAAGGGGCTTTGTGATGTGGGTCTTTGTGACTCCATCACATTCTGTAACCGACTTTCCCCAGAACATTCTGGAACCGACATTCCCCGGAACATCTGTATCCGACATTGTTTGTGAACGGTTGGATGTCAGTTAATTGAACAAAAGATAAGATCCCGAGGGAAAAGGTCCCATTCCAGGGAGATAGGAGACACTATTTCAAAATCCATTCAGGGCTGTGAAAGGGGTGAATACATTTTCCTGCGTTCCTGTTTCTACACAACCGAAAATTGGCCACAATTTAGACGAAGAGACACAAAATTCCAAACTCTGTTTGTCTTCGGAGAACTGGGAGAGAATCCTTCAGGAAGGCAACGTCTTCAACCTTTATATCAGGAACTGGAAAGAAGTAACCTGTGCCTGCTCTCAAGTGATCGAGTCCGTGGGAATGTTCTAGAAACCATCTGTTCCCTGGATGTTTATCTGTGTGTTTGGGGAGGGAGTGTTTCTTGTGTTTTACGTTACGTTTATTGTAAAAATAAATGAGACATTACTGTTTGTTATTTCAACTTCATTTTTTTTCAATAAATCAGTGATACGTTTGAAAATGTCACTGAGTCCTCAAGCAAACTGGTAACTTTGCTTCCAGGCTGATGTGTAATTTATTTATTTTCTTTCCTCACAGTTAACGTAGTGACGATCTATGTCCTGCTTTATAAAGATTGTGGATTGTCTCCATGTGTCAGACGTTACCTGGGGGCCATGGCAGTGGCGGATCTACTGGTCATTATCCTCGACCTGATATTGAGACACATTCCCACTGTTTATGAGGAACAGTTTTTATTCCTGTATTCCATCCCCGTGTGTAATATCCACGCCGTCCTGCTTTATGCAGCCACTGACTGTTCTGTCTGGTTCACTGTCACTTTCACCTTTGATCGATTTGTGGCCATTTGTTGCCAGAAGCTGAAAAGTAAATATTGCAGTGAGAAAACGGCGGCTGTGGTTCTGGGAACAGTGACTGTGCTGAGCTGTTTAAAGAACATTTTCTGGTATTTTATGCTCACAGCTCGCTATTCGCAGTGGAACGAACCCTGGTTTTGTGACGTAACAATCGATGTTCAATACTCTCGTGTCTGGGTCACAATCGAGTTCCTCCACCACATTCTAACCCCGACTCTCCCATTTCTCCTGATTCTGCTGCTCAATGTTTTCACCGTCAGACACATTTTAGTGACCAGCAGAGCCCGCAGGAGACTCCGGGCTCACACCAATGGGGACGGTCAGTGTGACACAGAAATGAGAAATCGAAAAAAAATCCATCATTTTACTGTTTGTGATCTCGGCCAATTTCATCCTGTTATGGTCAACATTAATGGTGTTTTCTACGTGGGTCCGAATGTATGATTTTGGGTATAAATCTGTGCGTCTAGATCACTTTGTGCAGGAATTGGGCTTCATGCTGCAGCTCCTCAGTTGCTGCACAAACACCGCGATTTATGCTGTGACCCAGACTAAGTTCAGGCAGCAGCTGAAGAATGTGCTGAAATATCCCTTTACCCAAATTCATCAATCAATCAAATTCACTCATTAATCAATCCATCCAGGATTTTCTCATTTCAGTTCAATGTTTCAGCAATGAAGCAGCCTGTCGCTATGGTAACAGACTGAGGGTAGTGCTGGTTTATCCAACCTTATCCCACAGGGGGTTACAGGGAAACATGCCAATGTTTCTCTCAACTCACAGGCCAAAGAGAAAAGGCACCATTCCACTGACTGTAACTATTACTTCAGTATGTAATTGATAAATATGCACATTAAAGAGAGCCAAGCAGCAGAGTGAACTGTATTATTCTCGCTGTTCCTCCAGTTTCCGGGTGCCATCGCTGTGGCGCTGGAGGAGGCCCAGGATGGACATGTCATTCAGGGAGTGGGAGGGAGTGTTGAACTGGTTCACGACTGGGTGGTGCCGTCATTTGTCACAAACCGAGTGTAGGTGTTCCACAAAGCGGTCTCCGGGCATCCATTTGCTTTCCCTGATGTAGAGGAGCCACATTGGGAACAGCGGATACAATAGACCACATTACTGGATGTGCAGGTGAACATCTGTTTAACGTGGAAGGCTTTTTTGGCGTCTGGGATGTGGGTGAGGGGGGAGGTGAAGGGGCAGGTGTAGCACCTCCTGCAGTTGCAGGGAAATGTGCCGGAGTTGGTGGGGTTAGTGGGGAGTGTGGAGCACACGAAGGAATCGCGGAGACAGCAGTTCCTCAAAAGGCAGATAGGCATGGACAGTATATCCTCATACACTCCACACTCCCCACTAGTTCTTATCCTAAATCCAGCGCCCTCTCCAGTCCCTGCCTCCTTGACCTGTCCATCTTCCCTCCCACCTACCCATTCCTCCCACGTATCCGCTCCTCCCACCTATCCTCTCCCTCCACCTCACTGACTGTCCCCACCACCCACACTCACGTCTCCTGGCATCATCCATGCCTCCTTGACCTGTCCATCTTTTCTCCCACCCTATCCCTCCACTGTGTACCGTCTATCACTGCTGCCCCTCTCTCTATTTATTTTAGAGCCTCCTTCCCCCTCCCCCATTATTGAAGAAGGCTCCCGCACCGAAACATAAGCTTTCCTGCTCCTCTGACTATGCCCGGCCTGCTGTGTCTCTCCACACTGTGTTATCTCAGACTCCAGCATCTGCAGTTCCTACTGTCTCCCAGTGAGTTATCTTCAATGTTCAGTGAAGTGATGGAAGGGAAGTGGACAGGGCTCGCAAGCATCACATTCTCAACAATTTGCTGTTCACTGACACTCAATATTTTCTGATATTCGCTGTCTTTGTCCATAGTTCCATCTTGCTTCTCACATTCTATTTATCACCTTCCTTCCGCACCTTCTGGCACCCACCATCACATCAAACATGAGCTTTCCTCATGGTGGGCCAAACTCGAGGGATCAGACAGACAAGGAGAGAGAGAGGGGGAGAGAAAGGGATGGAGGAGAGAGATGGAGTGAGAGGGCAGGAGAGGCAGAGAGAGGGGGCAAAGATAGAATGAGGTGGGGGGTAGAGAGAGAGAGAGAGAGAGAGAGAAGGATCTACATCTCACTCCCTATTGGTCCAGAATCTGCAGTTCCCATTATCTCTGATACAATTTTAACCTCACTGCAAATCATCTTCCTGGATGCCTAACCTGAAGAAGTTACCCTCCTCCCTCCGGACCAACCTCAGGGGATCTCTCTCCCACTGCAAACCATCTTCGGTCCGCCTCCCTCTCTATCCCTATTTATTTCTGAATCCTCTCCCCATCCCCCTTTTCTGATGAAGGGTCAAGGCCCGAAACGTCAGCTTTTGTGCTCCTGAGATGCTGCTTGGCCTGCTGTGTTCATCCAGCTCCACACTTTATCATCTCTGATCGCAATTGCTCCCTCGAGTTTAAAGTGAAACAATACTACCCCCTGCTGGCCTCCTCATGCCACTGCACAGGGATGGTAGATGGTGAAAGCCAGCAGGGGGTTCAGTCAGAGAGGGAGAGTAGCCCACAGAAGTGTCAACACACACATACAAACACACACACACACAGACATATGCACACTTAGACACAGAGACACACGCACATATACACACAGACATGGAGACACACGGATACATTTATGCACACACATATACACTCAGACCCAGTCATGCAAAGACAGAAACACACAGCCACATACAAACGCAGAAGCAGACACCATAAACCCACAGAAACACACAGACACAAGTAAACAAAATGACACATACAGATTCCATGTGCAGTAACTGATACCGCCCTGAGATTAACCAGCTTCAAGACAGTTCTTGTCAATCAGATAATTCCCAGCTATTACGAATGAAATGCCAATGAGAAAGTGAGACAGTGCTGTGATGCCCCTTGGCTATTATCAGGGAGAAGGTGAATGGAGGATAAATCCAGAGTGGAGAGAGAAGGACTGACAGAGAGAGAAAGAGAGAAATCCCAGGGAGAGAACGAGAAAGGACAGGTACAGAGAGAAATGGAAGGAGAGGAGAGCAAATAGATACCATGGAGAGTGAGTGATGGAGATACAGAGAGGGGTGGTCACAGATAGAATGACCATCAGGCAGAGAGAAAGGTGTGGAGAGAGGTGGACAGGGAAGTTCAGAAATGGGAAAGGTTGAACGTTAAAACAGTTCCTGCAAAAACTGGGGAAAGGGGTGAGAGAGTTGGGGGAGGGATCTGAGGAGGTGGGGTGATGGTGAACGGGGAGGTGTGAAGGATGTGGGAGACAAGGAGAATTATGGAAAAATGTGGGAGGTACAGGAAGCTGAGATTTGGAGGCAGAGAGAGAGGGAGATAGTGAAATCTGTGGGATCAGACTGTGCAGAAGCCCCATATCGCCCCGAGTTTCAGCATCCAAATAAAATCTCCTCGGGAGTGGGATGTGGAAAGACAGAGAGAAATGAAAATTGAATAATTAAACAAAAAACCATCAAAAGCACAGCAAGATCCCCCGGCTGTTTGGACGTCACAACCTGACAGCTTCCCACTCCCCCAGCAGAGCCTCTGATGTTAAACTGAGAGAACGGCGAACAGGAAGTTGTCTCAACCTGTCTCAGGCCTGTCCCAGTGTTTCTGTTTGAGGAGAGGGGTGTGGGAGAAATGTTTACTCCAGAGGCTGGGATTCACACCCCCATCCCCACTCCCAGGCTTAGTTTGTCTCCCTCTGTCTGTGCCGAAACTTCAGTCTCTCAGCAATCTCCCACGGAGAGAAAGAGAGATGGAAATTGATCCCATCAAAGCCCGTAAATTTTGAAACAAAAATGAGGATCAAAACGAGGTCCCATCATTGACTGACTTCCAAAATCTCCCAAATTTCTTAGTACTTTCCCCTCATTTTTAAATCCAGAGAATGGGAACAGATTTCATCTGGATTCGAGGGGCAAATGCTTTCTGACTGTCCCCAGGGTTTATTTTCTAAGAGGCTGGGCAATGACTCAGTGGGAGGAGTGACCCCACAGGGCCTGTGTCTCTCCCTCCCTCTGTGTTTAACCTGCCCCCTCCAGCTGGTTCCTTGACATTATGGGGTGGGGAGCGTGTGTTGAAAAACAAAATCAATGCCCCCGTCCCCCCCGGTTCACTCCCATTCTCCGGGCTCAGACCCCACGTCCATTCTGTCCGGGATTGGTGCTGTTTCTACATTAAATATTAAAAATGAGCTTTCCACTGGTACAGTCACCTCTCTCTCTCTCTTTCCCTTCAGCCCTGTGCTTTCTCTCTCTGCCCCTATCAATGTCTCCTTCCCTGTTGAGCTTTCCCTTGCTCGATAATTGCTCAATGCCTCCCTCTCTCTCTATTCCCTCTCTATTTGACAGTGATGCCCTCTCCTACCTCACATTTGCCATGTGTTCCCATCTCCCCCCTGTGTCTGGGAGACATTCGCAATGTCACTGTCACATTTTGGAGGGTGGGGGGGTGACGAGAGGTGGTGGAGAGGGGCGTGTCTGACCTAGGCAGGGAAAGGAGGGATTATACACCCCACCCACTATCAGACTGTCAGAAAACTCGGTCCGGGTCCCTGCAGACAGTCTGAGGGATACATGCAGCCAAAGGGGTACACAGCAAGATCCCACAGACTGCAGTATGCAGGACCTCAGATGGATTCCCTTAACAACCTGCAAGAGCCCATCCCCCCACCACCACAGCGCCCCCCACAAAGAGAGGAGCTGACATAGGAATGAAGGGCATTCTGCACAGCGTGATCCCACCTGCTGTTCCCTGCAATGCACCCGCACCCGTCCCAACACTGAAGTAGCCTGAAAGTTTCTGTATCATTACCACCCACTTTCAGAAACCCTGCCCTCCACCACCCCGTGTAATCTGAATTTGGAAAGTGCAGCCTCGCTACTGTACAGCAAACGGCTGCAGGCTGTCCCCACACAGCAAGATCCCACAGGCTGCAAAGTGAATAAAGGTCCTCCCCGCCAGCAAACACTAAACTCTCCCATTTCAACTTGGAGTTGGGCTCGGATTGAATACGGGAGCTATCCCCTCACCACCACCTCCCTAGATCCCGTTCCTAGCCCTGCTAAACATGCCCACCTTTTCTATCTGTTTCAGCTGTGATAACAAAGTGTGAAGCTAGATGAACACAGCATGCCAAGCAGCATCTTAGGAGCATAAAAGCTGCCATTTCGTGCCCAGTCCATTTCCTGATGAAGGGTCTAGGCCTGAAACATCAATGTTTTGTGCTCCTGACATGCTGCTTGGCCTGCTGTGTTCATCCACCCTACACTTTGTTACCTCGGATTCTCCAGCATCTGCAGTTCCCATATTCTCTGTTTCAGCTGTATCCCTTTTCCCTCCAACACTCTCGTCTTCACCCCAACACCACCCCCACACTCCCCGCTGTGCAGGGTCCCACAAACAGCAGAATGTGAAAATGGCCACACGTTGATGGAGGAGCTTAAATCATCCTGAACACTGGCGAAGGGGGAGTGGGGGTGGGACATTAGACCCTGCAGTTTCTGCCCCTTTCTAATGCTGAGCCCCACCCCTGTCCCAGACTCTGCACTGATCTCCACTCCCTCACCCCCACCCCTCCCAGAGATCAGAATAAGGTCCCAGTCAATGGGAACAATTCCCTCCATTCACCCCCAAACCTCACAGACAGACCGAGAGGGGCCAAGAGGTGGGATTGGGACATGGGGCAGTGAGGGAAGGTCGTGGGATCCTACTCCTCCCTTCCCACTTCCTGGCATCCCCACCCCACCCACCCACCTCTCCATTAAAATGACAATAAATCCCAGTGGAGTTTCTCCCAGATATTCCAAGATGAAATGCAGGACAGAAAACAGTTTGATGGATGGACAGGAGTATCCAGCTCACCCCTCCCCTCCCCAATTTAAACACGTCAAAAACACAGCTTTTGTGCTCCTGAGATGCTGCTTGGCCTGCTGTGTTCATCCAGCTCCACACTTTGTTACACTATTCCATTATCATCTGTACGTTTAACCAACAACCATTTAAACGCCTTTAAAGTTGGTGAGTCTACTACTGTCGCAGGCAGGGCATTCCACGCCCTTACTACTCTCTGAGTAAAGAACCTACCTCTAACATCTGTCCTATATCTATCACACCTCAATTTAAATCTATGTCCCCTCATGCTAGCCATCACCATCTGAGGAAAAAGGCTCTCACTGTCCACCCTATCTAATCCTCTGATCATCTTGTATGTATCTGTTAGGTCACCTCCTCACCTTCTTCCTCTCTAAGAGGAGGAGAAGAAATAAAATTTTGAAAGCCCAGTTAGAAATGGCTGCCTGTAGTGCAGGCCAGGGAGAGACAGGGGCAGAAGAGAGTGAGAAAGAGAGTTTGATTCTGGGAGCCACACTGACAGCAGGAAAATCCTGAGAGATCCTCAGCAAATATCCCCACTATATTTCCATTCCTGTCTCTTGAGGGGTGCAGGCTTTTAGGTGCTATTATGAGACCAGTGTTAAATATTTTCAAACTGCACTGACAGAACCAACAGGGCTTTAAAAAGGGTTTCAATGAACAAGGAATGGTAAAGCTTTGCTGCTGGAGAATTAACATCTCAATGACCAGGAAAATCCAACAAAAGACTCCAGTCCTGGGAATTACCATCTCTATCACACAGAGGCCTCCCTGACGAGCAGCCTGAGGGAATTTCAATGTGTCAAGAGGCGGAGTCTGCAAACCACTCACTGAGAAATGTAAGATAATAAAATGTGGGGCTGGATGAACACAGCAGGCCAAGCAGCATCTCAGGAGCACAAAAGCTGACGTTTCGGGCCTAGACCCTTCATCAGAGAGGGGGATGGGGGGAGGGAACTGGAATAAATAGGGAGAGAGGGGGAGGCGGACCGAAGATGGAGAGTAAAGAAGATAGGTGGAGAGGGTGTAGGTGGGGAGGTAGGGAGGGGATAGGTCAGTCCAGGGAAGACGGACAGGTCAAGGAGGTGGGATGAGGTTAGTAGGTAGCTGGGGGTGCGGCTTGGGGTGGGAGGAAGGGATGGGTGAGAGGAAGAACCGGTTAGGGAGGCAGAGACAGGTTGGACTGGTTTTGGGATGCAGTGGGTGGGGGGGAAGCAGGTGCTGAGAAAGGTGATGTGGCTGTGGTACCTGGTTTGCTTCAGGACATGGTCGAGCAGTTTCAAGGCCGAAGAGATTACAAGAGAGTTGCAATGGGAGAGAGATTCCCTGAGGTTGGTCCGGAGGGAGGAGGGTAACTTCTTCAGGTTAGGCATCCCTGGAAGAGGCTTCGCAGTGAGGTTAAAATAGTATCAGAGATAATGGGAACTGCAGATGCTGGAGAATTCCAAGATAATAAAATGTGGGGCTGGATGAACACAGCAGGCCAAGCAGCATCTCAGGAGCACAAAAGCTGACGTTTCGGGCCTAGACCCTTCATCAGAGAGGGGGATGGGGGGAGGGAACTTTATTATCTTGGAATTCTCCAGCATCTGCAGTTCCCATTATCACTGAGAAATGTATCAGGTTTATCCTGACACACAGTGAGAGTGAGCAGCTCTCCCTGTTTGGTTGAGATTGTGCGTGTATACGTGTGTTTATTAATATTTTAAACCTCTGGTTTATTACCAGCTTATGATTTGTTTGGTAGTTTGATGTTGCTATGATGTTTTGTAATGCCGTGGAGGTGGGGTAGTGCAGATAAGCCTGGCCCCTTGTTGTATAATTTTGCTGCAAAATGCTTTAGTTCCCCCTTTCAACTAATCTTTTCTCTTTTATCCCCAGGAATTTCTGGTTTGGAAAGCTACAACGTGAAGATCCAAAATGTCTGGGGCCAGGAAAGCTTTGAAAAAGAACAACTTCCAGAGGGAATAAGAGATAATGCAATGTAGAGCTGGATGAACACAGCAGGCCAAGCAGCATCAGAGGAGCAGGAAAGCTGATGATTCGGGCCTAGACCTGCCTTCAAAAATGGGGGAGGGGGAGGATGTTCTGAAATAAATAGGGAGGGGGGGAGGTGGATAGAAGATAGGTGGAGAGGAGACAGACTGGTCAAAGAAGAGGGGATGGAGGCAGTAAAGGTGAGTGTAGGTGGGGAGGTAGGGAGGGGATAGGTCAGTCCAGGGAGGATGGACAGGTCAAGGGGGTGGGATGAGGTTAGTAGGTAGGAGATTGGGTGGGGCTTGAGGTGGGAGGAGGATATAGGTGGAAAGACAGGTTAGGGAGGAGGGAAGGAGCTGGGCTGGTTTTGGGATGCAGTGGGGGAGAGGAAATTTTGAAGCTTGTCAAATCCACATTGATACCATTGGGCTGCAGGGTTCCCAAGCGGAATATGAGTTGCTGTTCCTGCAACCTTCGGGTGTCATCTTTGTGGCACTGCAGGAGGCCCAGGATGGACATGTCGTCTGCAGAATGTGAGGAGGAGTTGAAATGGTTCGCGACTGGGAGGTGCAATTGTTTTATTGCGAACCGAGGGATGGTGTTCGGCAAAGCGGTCCCCAAGCTTCCGTTTGATTTCCCCGATGTAGAGGTGGCCACAATGGGAACAGCGGATACAGTATACCACATTGGCAGATGTGCAGGTGAACACCTGGTGATGTGGAATGTCTTCTTGGGGCCTGGGATGGGGGTGAGGGAGGAGGTGTTGGGGCAGGTGTAGCACTTCCTGCGGTTGCAGGGTAAAGTGCTGGGTGTGGTGGGGAGTGTGGAGCAGACAAGGGAGTCACAGAGAGAGTGGTCCCTCTGGAAGGCAGATAAGGGTGGGGAGGGAAAAATGTCTTTGGTGGTGGGTTCTGATTGCAGATGGCAGAAGTGTCGGAGGATGATACGTTGGATCCAGAGGTTGGTGGGGTGGTATGTGAGGAAGAGGGGGCTTCTCTTTTGGTGGTTATTGCGGGGACACGATGAGGCGCAGGAAATGCGAGCGATACGGTCGAGGGCATTCTCAACTACTGTGGTGGGGGGAGTTGCTGTTCTTGAAAAACAAGGTCATCTGAGATGTATGAGAGTGGAATGCCTCATCTTGGGAGCAGTTGTGGCAGAGGTGAAGGAATTGGGAATAGGGTGTCGCATTTTTGCAGGAAGGTGGGTGGGAGGCGGTTATTCTAGGTAGCTGTGGGAGTCGGTGGGCTTGAAATGGATATCAGTTTCTAGGTGGCTGCCTGAGATGGAGAGAGAGAGGCCCAAAAAGGAGAGAAAAGTATTAGAGATGGTGCAGGTGAACTTAAGTTTGGGGTGGAAGGTGTTGGTGAAGTGGATGAACTGTCTCTGCACCTTGTGGGAGCATGAGGTGGCGCTGATACAGTCATCAATGTAACAGAGGAAGAGGTGAGGTTTAGGGCCAGTGCAGCTTCGGGAGAGGGATTGTTCCACGTAACCTACAGAGAGACAGGCGTAGCTTGGCCAAAGCGGGTGCCCATGGCCACCCCCTTTGCTTCCAGAGAGGGACAACATTGAGTTAATGCCTGTACCCACTGCATCCCATGAGGGACCTGCATGAGCCATATCTGTGTCTGACCCTGAGGTTTAATTTGGGTTATGCAGGAGGGCAACATGATAAAATGTGACAGTGAGAGAAGGATTCGAAGAATTGAAAGAGCAGGACAAACAGGAGCCAGGGAGAGTA